>NW_022589708.1:37620935-37778889 GCF_004348235.1 Phoca vitulina | reverse complement strand
GGGGAGACGAACCATGAGAGACTATGGACTCGGAGAAACAAACTGAGGGTTCTAGAGGGGAGGGGGTGGGGGGATGGGTTAGCCTGGTGGTAGGTATTAAAGAGGGCACGTATTGAATGGAGCACTGGGTGTTAAACGCAAAAAATGAATCATGGAACACTACATCAAAAACTAATGATGTAATGTATGGTGATTAACATAACATAATAAAATAAAAAAATTCAAAAAAAAATATTGGGTAATAAACTACCTAAAACCTCAGTGGCTTAATGCAGTAATCTTTTGTTATTACTTAGGAGTCTTTTTGGCCATCTGGTTGGTGCTACTGATCTAGACTGAGGTTGGCTCATAGTGTCTGCATTCACTAGTATATCTGTAACCAGTTGGTAGGTCATTTGGACACTTGCTGGTCTAGGACACCCTCAGCTGGGATTCTTTATCTCTGCTTTACATGATTTTTCAACCTGGATTAGACTTCCTTTCCTCTTTCCTTTAGAATCTTTCTGAGTGAATGAAAGTACTCAAAGGCCTGGACTTGAATCTAGCACACTATTACATCTGTGATTTCTGTTGGCAAAAGCAAATCATCAGGTTCACCTAGATTCAAGGAGTGGGGTACAGATGTTATCCTGTAAAGAATGAGCGGAGAGTCCCATTGGAAGAGAGAAGTGGAGAATTGGGGCCATTTTTGCAATAAATCTGTTTTATGGTTTTGTAAATTTTAAGTAAGATAATGTGTGTATATATATATACACACACACATACAGTTCTTTGTAATGCTGCAGTCTCCCGATACCCATCCTTTATTTTATGGAAGAGGAGACAGAGGTATAGAGAGTTTAATGTTTTTATTGAAGGTGACCTGATAATAAAAATCAAATTTGGTTTCAGAACCTAGACCTCCTGCCTCCTATGTACCTGCAGAGCAGCTCATTCTTGTAGAATGCTGTAAATGATATATTGAAATAAAGCAGATGGAACTTGATTATTCCATAGTTATGCCTGTAGCATTCCTTATAGTGTAACAGTACGTATTGGTGATAATTTTGTTGCATTCTAATCCTGTGTAATTTAAGGGGCAAATTTTTTATTTTTTTACTAATTTTTAGTACCACCCAATCTGTTGTTATTAGCAAGGCGATCTTTAACTTGAAAGAGTCCAGGGAATATTCTTTCAATTTTTATATGCTTCTGGCTGGAAAGCAAAAAAGCACATCAAACATATTTAAGAAAGTGTCAGCCTAAACCCTGATAGAAATATAAGTGATAATTTATTTTTACTTAGGTTTATAGTATTTGCTATTCTTAGATTTCACTTTTTATTTGCTGTGTAATTTTAAAGGCATCAGAAAGAACATCTCAAATGATTAACAGTATTGGCAAATCTCTAATTGTCATTTGGAGGAACCACTGGTCAATACTGTCTGAGACTCTTCTTTTAACCTTGATAAATCTTCCACTTGCACCAGATAAAAATGAAGCAACCCATGCTAGGCCTTGTGTCAATTATATAATAGCCAAGGAAAACAATGCTATTCCTAAATAAAATCACTTTATAGTATGAAATATAATTTTACTTGTACCATAATGTTATTATGCACAATTACAATTATTTCATAATTGTTAGTTATTTCATAATTGTTAGTTCTAATGACAGATTTGCATTATTTAAGTGTACCTTGTATAAAGGTTTTAATATATTTGTCACTCATGTTGGCATATTTTATTTATTGTATTCTAAAATTACTTTGTATTTTACATATGGTTTTGCTTTAATTTTTATTAAAAAAAGTCCCTATGTTTCATTTTGTATTGAAAAAGTAAAAACACATGCTTCCATTTGTTTCCTTTCTGGATTAGTCTTATCCTTTTCTGAAAATTGAATTTGGGCGTGCCTGGGTGGCTCAGTTGGTTAAGCGTCTCACTCTTGGTTTCTCTCAGGTCGTGATCTCAGGGTCATGAGATTGAGCCCCACTTCGGGCCCTATGCTCAGTGTGGAGTCTGCTTAAGACTCTCTCTCCCTCTCCCTCTGCCCTTCCCCCCTCCAAAAAAAATAAATCTTAAAGAAAGAAAAAAAAGAAAGAAAATTGAATTTCAATTAGATCTGGGTATGAAGGCATCTGGATTTTGTGGGGTGTGTCCCTCAGCACCTCCTCATCTTTCTGCTCTGATTGTTTCGTTTTGTATTCTGACAGTCCTAGTGCCCGGCAAATGTTTTACTGTATTATCTTTTTTTTTTTTTAGAGATTTTATTTATTTATTTGAGAGAGAGAATGAGAGACAGAGAGCACGAGAGGGAAGAGGGTCAGAGGGAGAAGCAGACCCCTCGCTGAGCAGGGAGCCCGATGTGGGACTCGATCCTGGGACTCCAGGATCATGACCTGAGCCGAAGGCAGTCGCTTAACCAACTGAGCCACCCAGGCGCCCGTTTTACTGTATTATCTTAATAAGACTATTTACCTTAATATGAATATAAATGGAAACAATGCTAGGCCTTCTGTATTTCAGGTTAATTTTATAAAGTAGTAAGGAATGACACCTCAGTTGTTTTACCAGCCTACTGAGTCAATATCTCAAGGGAAGGGATTTCAGGATCTGTGCAGGATCTGTGTTTTTAACAAGTGTCCTAAAGAATTCTTAAGACCAGGAAATATTTATACTGGAGAACTGATGTAGTAAATAGATGTCACTGGCTGTGGATTAGGATCTAAACTTAGTTAATTGTGATTTGTGTAACTGTCAGTAAATTGACTAATCATACCAGACCTCATATTCTTATCCTATAAAATAATCAAAAAACAAAATATCATCCAGGTTTCTTACCTTTCATTCAACTAATTTTGGAATCAAAAGGAAGTACATTTGGAAATTTTTTAAAAACATTTATGTAAATGTAAAATATCAATTTTCCTGTGCTTATGATTGCTACTGGTATCTACTCTTTGGAGTATTGCCATTTACTTTTCTCAACCCTCAGTAGATTTGGGTTGATAGCTATATCTTTCTACTGTTCTGTTTTGTTTTGAAATTCAAGTGTGTGATTTAATAATCATAAGAATTAATTTTGCACAAGTGGGACACAGAAAATGTAAAATGTTAACTACTATCAGAAATTGCACGCTTTCTGAATAAATGTATTTCAAGCTCTTCTTAAAAAGTCAAGCTTTGACCTAAATATAATGAGGATAAAGATGATTTTCTACATTTATATGTCATGTAGCACTGTCAAAATAAAATATTTATTTTTCATTGATAGAACGTAACTTACAGCATCATTTCTCTTCCTGCTGAAATATTACCAATTAAATAAAACATGAGCTCTAGAGACAGTTTTTTGCTTTCATTTCTCTACATGGATTTCAGAACTCTCTGTTCAGTCTCCTAGAGCATACCCCAAACTGATTTCTAGCTAGTGTATTTTATGCATTCTGGTACTTTGAATTCTGACACAAACCAAACTCCTGAATAAGTTAGAATATCAGGAAGATCAGTGCTTGAGTTTGGATTCACTAGGCAAACTTTCATCAGGAAACAGTATGAGGGCAGTTATAAATAAGGTCCTTTGCTAATGAATAATAGAAAAGAATAAGGAAACTCCATAACACAATTAAGTTTGGCATGAAAAAATGAGAATAAAATTGAATATTGTATTCACATTTTAATCACATTAAATACATCTGAACTATTTGTATTGTATTCTCAAGGATGAGTAAATAAATAATGGTTTATGCTATTTATCAAATAACTCATCCATTCTGGAACAGACTGATGTTTTTATTTCTCCAAAATTTAATCTCTGTTTTTGCTAATAGAAGTCTATATGTCAAAACTTCTCTATACTTCTCTAATCTGCCCTCTCCACCCTCCCCTAGTAAAAGGAGAAGATACCATGTCTCTGCATGTGTGTGCTCCTCTTGGAGGTAGGTGAAGGCAAGGAGTATTGAGCAGCACCTCTGCACTTTCCTTGGATCTCTGGGAAGCAGTAAGTGTACTGACAGTGCAATTATTGTCTCCTTTATCTATAGCTAATCATGGCAGCAAGGAAAAAGGAGGGAAAAGCATAAACATGAGAAAGAGACAGTTCTAAAGGAGAGAAGGAAACAGTAAGGAGGAAAGTCATATATTCTAGGTGTAACCATGCATGAACCAGGGGTGGGCTCTGGGCATTTGTGCCTCAAAAGAGGGAATAGTTAATGTATGAACGATTCTAAATTTCCTATGATCTCTGAAACTGTTCTCATGCAGGATCTCTTTGTGGGGGAAAAATGTTGAATGATTATGGTAATATTTGAAACTATAAGGTAAATCAATTCCTTAAACTGAAATTAGGGCCTCTGCTGACACTCAGTTTCTAAGGTTCTGGTGTGAAAGTGTGAATGTACATGTGATGCTGTTCTGTTTTTCAGAAGGGTCAGGAAGTTGAATCTTTGCTAAGCTATTCTAATTGAGATTAAGGCCCCAACTTTGTTGCAGGAGGCTTAACAAAATAGAGTTATCAGGCACAAAGTTTCCAACTCCAGTGACACAATAGTTTTATGGGTAGAGTCTCTGATATCTCCATGAAAATGGAGTTTGTACAAAAGTAAACATTTTTCAGTATTTCATGTTGAAATTGCTAAGGAAGTGAATCCACCCAGTACTAGTTATCATTAGCTGCAGGGTTGTTCTGCCTTCCATGGCAGCATGATGTTATGATGGGGTGTGTGTGTGTGTGTGGTGTGCTTGGGGAAGTGGAAAGGTCTGTAAGAACAATTTCAGGATAGCTTCTTAATAGCCCATTGCTTTCCTGTAAGAGCAGAATAGAGATCCCTCTTTCATAACCCTGTATAAATATTTATCTTTGCTTGACTTTGAGAGAATTTGTCTGTATAAAGATAGAAGAATCACATGAAAAAAAGCTCATCCATCAACAGTCTTTGCAGCTTTATAAACACTGAAAACTTAATGTGAGTACTCTGTTGTTACTTGCATTTCCTCAATCATTGGACATTAGATTATTTGATGTGTTTTTAAAGTAATTATAATACAAAAGTGTCTACTGTTGATTATGACAAATGCCTGTCAAGCTGTGAACTATCTAGAGAAGTGTTCAAATCTATTAAGAACTCTAATGATCTTTTCTATAATTTATTTTACTCTAGGCAGAAGCTGATGTGGCAGAATTAAATTTAAGACTATTTGGTGATACTAGATTATCCCAGGAGCTAACACTGACAAAAGTCAAAGAAAAAGGAAAAAAAAAAAGAGAATGGTTTAAGAAGAATACTACACTTACAGTTTTAAATAAAGGGAAAAAAAGTTATTTAGGTATATATTATTCATTTCAGTTCTTTCAAAGAGTCACTAAGTGATTAATCTGTGTTAAGCACTATGTTGAGTATTGGAAACTCAGTGAAGAATCAGCCACTTCCTATGCTCTCAGGGGTTTTAAAATTTGGTTGTAAAGACTGAGAAGTACAGGGTCAAATACAATATAAAATAAAAGTGTGATTAGGGTAAGAAGGGCATGGTGTAGGGAGCAACTAAACAAATCTTAATTGATAGATTTCCCAGAGGAAGGGTTATTTAAATAATCTGGATGGTATAGTCTGGACAGGGAGGAAAGCAGAAGAAAAAGCTATTTGCAACTGAAACTATAGCATTTACAGAGAATCAATGGAATCAGAGTCTTATGAAATCAATAAACTGAAAATCATTCTGTATGTTATGAGAGTGTAAGTTAAACATGTCAAAAATTGGGATGTGAGAGTGTAACAGGATCTTAGAAGACGGAATAAGAAGTTTAGGATCTTTGGGAGCCAGTGAACATTTTCAGTTAGAGGAGTGATATGGTCAGATGTGTATTTAAAAAAAAAGAAGAAGAAAAAGAATAAATCTCTTGCAGTTACGGGGAACACTGAAATGAAGGAAGACTGGATAAAAGGAGACCAGATTTGGCAGAGAGGTAATTGAGACAAATTCAAGGATAGTTGTCCAGTTCCCATTTGGATAACTGAGTATTTAATGGTTCAAATCACCAAGATCAGAGACCTAGGGAGAGCAGGTTTCTTTGTGTGAGGAGATGGAGTTTAGTTTCAAACCTATGAATTTGAGAATTCCTGTAGGATAGGCTCATGGGAAAGGGTTGGAAGGCATCAGTGTGGAAAAAGAATTATGGTCAACGCAGAGATTAAGAGGAGTGACCACTTGCCAGCCCTACCCTATTGTTGTTTATGTTAAGAGATGGGGAAGCAAGGCATCAACAGTTAACCAGTTCCCCTCCAAATTACTGGCAGAACAAACAGGGAGCAAGTAGGGATTCTCTCAAACTTCTTTTTTGCTGTTTCTGTATCTTCTGATCGAGATGACTCAGGTTATTTATTGCTTTTTCTTTATTTCATACTTAGAATACTAATTTATTCGTGTCTGACCTAAATGATCTAGGGAGTTTGCTGTTTTATATTTATCATCTATATCAGCCAATATAAATGCCTCACCCACATGGTCTCAGTTCCTCATTCTTTTTATTCCCATGTGTTTGTGGATCAGGTGGCTGCAGAGTGCCTTTGCTTTCAACAGCCTGCACCTGCAGCTCCTGAAGCTTGCTTTCCCTACAGGCCCAGAAAGCCAGAAGTGCCTAGAATTTTGCATCCTCCTTTCGTGGCCTCCAACCAAGGACTGGCAGACGTGGGACCAAGAAAGCTCCAGATTTCTTCGCACAGGTTAGGACAATTCTGAGGCATAATTTACACCATCTTGAGGATTCTGCCTAATATCACACCCTTGGTTGGCTTGCTCCCCACTGTTCTGATCTTTCAACTTTTTGCTGTTTTCTGAAAGTATTTACTTTACTTTCTTACAAATCCCCATCTTAGGCTTGACTTCTGGGAATCTATCCTAAGACATATTATTTTCATGTTTACCTTACCAATCTCCATGTCCTTCTCCACGCTGGTTCACAAAGACCTATGAAATGTATGATTCCATCTCAACATATAAATCTGAAGCAATGTACTTGATGGTTTCCAAGATAGTCTTGTCTCTGATATTTGGGTTATATTGTATAGCATAAGCATTCTAAGTTTTGAATTCATAATAGAGGTAAATGTTCTATATATGTGTATACATACAACCGTGTGTGTGTGTGTGTGTGTGTGTGTGTGTGTGTGTAGGAGAAGGAGGAGGTGGAGGAGGAATGAATCTACTTGTATTTGTCAAGGGATTTTTAATTCCAGCTGACAGAAATCCAACTAAAATTAGCTTAAAACAAAAAGGTAACTAATTATCACATGCAACTTCCATCTCCAAAGAGTGAGACTGACCTCAAGGCATTGCAGAATTTGGGATTCAATGGTATCATGAGAAGGCAATGTTCCTCTTGTATGTTTTGCTTGTTTACTTCAATTATGTTCATTCTGACAGGTTCTTTCTGTGAGGAGACACAATGGCTGCTGGAAGCCTTAAGACTGAAGTGTCCTCATAAATCTGGTTTCCACAGCTGCCATCAAAAAAATGCAATTCTTTATATTCTCTTTGCTGATGACCTATTTTTTTTTTTAAATCTTTGTCTCCAGAAGCTTTTAGAATTGTCTCTCTTATTCCCGCTATTGTGCAATTTCACAATGATTTGTCTTATTATGGGATCTTTTCTTAATTTATTGTGCTGGACTCTGCAGGTTGTTTTAGTCTGGAAACTTCTATTATTCAGGACTGGGAATCAATTTCATATTATTAAATGGATAGTAACTTTACTTCCATTTTCCTGAAATCTGAATCATTTTAATCAAGCAGAGTGATAGAATTTTCTTAACATTTCTGTTTTTAATCTCATTTTTTGTTGTTCTGTTTTCTGGCTGATAATTTCAGGTTTATATGTCACATTTACTATTTACTTATTTACCTCTTTATTCTTAAATTCTAATGACTTTTTTCTTATTATCTAAAATCTTCTTTTCTAGAAAAGTGTTCCTTTTTTTCCTGGATACACTATCATTTTAGGATAATTTTTAAACATCCTACTGATTCCTATATTTTTCTCATTTATCCCAAATTTCTTTATTCCATTGTTCCTTTTTGTCTGGTTTTAAATCTCTAGGAATTTCCCTTAAATTTCTGGTGATTCTTGGGTGTCCTGTCATAGTTAAATGTGAGAGTCAAAGAAACTAATAGAAAAATTCAGTGTATCTGGACAAAACTATTATTGATGGATGAGCTTTACTTTATGTTGATCAGATAGAAGCCTAGCTGTTTCACTGGGAAATCCTGAAATGCCAGTATCTGTGGGTCTTTGTACTTCCATTTAGTCTGTTTTCCTTTGTGGAATTTCATAATCATTTGTCTGGCTAAAACCCTGTTTGCCTCTGTTTGGAAGACAATGTGAAAAATGGGAAAATGGGGCTTCCTCACAAAGATATTTATGTAATATCACCCTAATACTTGTATTTGGTGTCCATAAAATCAAAACCTCTCTTGGTCAACCCTTTCAGAAAGCCAGCCTTCAACAAATTTGCTGTATAACAAGTTACTCCAAAACTTAGTGACTTAAAACAATAATAATCATTTATTATCCCCCAGAGTTTGGTAAATCCATAATCCAGGAACAACTTCTCTGGACAGTTCTGGCTCATGGTCTCTCAGTGACCTTGTAATCAGATGTCTGCCAGGCTTCAGTCATCTGAAGGCTTCACTGGATCTGGAGAATCTGCTTCCCAAGGTTGTTAACATACATAGCTGACACTGGCTATTGGTAGAAGTCCTCCAAGAAGGGCCTTCTCCAGGGAACCTGAAGTATACCAGCATGGTGGTTAGATTACCAGAGCAAGTGATCCAGGAGGCAAAGTGAAAGCCAAAATGCCTTTTATTAAATGCCTCAGAATTTACACACTGCCACTTACATAATTTTCTATGTGTCACATATGTTGGCTCTGATTCAGTGTGGGAAGGGACTTCACAAGGTTATGACCATGGATGGTGAGGATCATTGGAAGCCACCTGGGAGTCTGTCTACTACAAAGGTTTTATATTACAAGTTGTTTGTATTCTTATTTCCTTATCACTAAACATTGGCAGAAATGGGGGCCACAACAGGTGCATTTTTTTATAATTTGATTTATATATACAATAAAAATATATATATACACATAAACATAGTAAGACGTATTATTGATTTTTGTCTTCAAATATGAGAAGATCAATGGTAAGACTGCATTTCTCTGCATCCTCTCTAATCTGCTTTCCTTTATGTATGTCTTTAGTCATATGCTGGCTTCTTTCACAAGTACTAAATGTCTGAACCACATTTATTAGTTTTATCCAGCAAAAAAGATTGTACCTAGTAAACCAAAAGGAAAATTTCAGTTGTCTGCCTTTCAGCTTTTTATCTCAAGATATATAACAAATATTCATCTATCTTTGCTTCTGATGGAAAGCAATATTTCAGATTGAAAAATTTGGGGTCTTTTTTGAAAAGTGGTTTTCAATCTTCTTACAAAAACATGTTAGGAGAAACATTAAAGTATCTATGTACTTAAGTCATTCCGCCCCCGCCCTTTTTTTTGCTGTTGTTGTTTCTAAGTAAATGGCATACTTTATTCAGATTTCATTAGTTTTTCCATTGTATCCTTTTTCTGTTTTGTTCCAGGATCACATTCAGGATACCTCCTAACATTCTATCCTTGTATCTCCTTAGCCTGTTCTGTACCATCACAGATTCTCAGACTGCCATTGTTTTTTATGACTTTGAGAGTTTTGAAAGTCACTAGTCATATATTTTGCAGAATGGATGACTCAATTTTGATACATCTGATTTTTTTTCTTATATACATATAGTTATTCTGGAGTTACAAGTTTTGAAGAGCAAGATTAAGGAGGTAAAGTGCCATTCTTATCACAACATGTCAACGGTACATGCTTTCACTATTGATATTAACTTTGATCATCTGCCCAAGTTTATGTTTGCCAGTTTTCTTCATCATAAAGTTAATATCTTCCCCTTTCCATAGCTCTTTAGAAGCAAATCATTAAGTACAACCCACACTCAAGGAGTGGGGAGCTAAGATCTACTTCCTTGAGACAGAAGAATGTACATGAATTACTTGCAGTTCTCCTCTCTCTATATATATGCATTTAAATTTTATATCTATCTGTATATGTATGTCTGTATCAGTAAGGACTTTTAGATACTACTACATTGTTTACGTTGTGGTTCAAATGGTTCCAGGGTTTGGCTATAGGAAGTTCTTTTCATTTGGTTCCTTTATCCTTTTGACATGTCCTGTTCTTACCCTCCTTTCTCCCTCCCTCCCTCCCTCCCCCCTTCCTTTCTGTTCCTTATTTCTGTTGTTTCAAATACCTCATGTTGATTTTGTGTATCCGGTGGCCCACCCTAAAATCAGCCATTCAACAGGAAGCCCTGGTTCCTTATATTGGTGAATTCTATTGGAAACCAAGATCTGGGTACTATGTTTGTTCATTGATATTGCAGTATCATTGCTTCTGGACCCTTTCAGCAGACAGAACCAGAAGATATATTGTGTATATTCATCCACGCAAACACACAATCTGTAATTATTATTATATCAGTTCATCTGTAATTAAGCTAAACATGAATTTATTTGATTCCATAGCATAGGAATCATTCTAGCCTTTTCCAGGGCATTCATTTTTTAGTAGAGAATATAAATATAGATGCTGAATTTAAGACCTTTCTTTGATTAACAGAAGTTGACCCAACAGTTTTGTCTGAAGAAGTCCAAAATCCACTCTCAGGGAAAAGATCATTTTGTATATTGTTTGTTTACTTTTGTTGTTTTCATTTCAGTTTTCTCCAATGCATGGTTTTCTCTAGTTTAGCTATTTCTTTTTTTTTTTTTTTTTTTTAAAGATTTTATTTATTTATTTGACAGAGAGAGACACAGCGAGAGAGGGAACACAAGCAGGGGGAGTGGGAGAGGGAGAAGCAGGCTTCCCGCCGAGCGGGGAACCCGATGCGGGGCTCGATCCCAGGACCCTGGGATCATGACCTGAGCCGAAGGCAGACGCTTAACGACTGAGCCACCCATGCGCCCCTAGTTTAGCTATTTCTTTAGAGATTTTTTTTAAATGATCACAATAATTTAGTTTAACTGAATTTCAGTATTCTCAATTTTAAGATGGAGTCATTAAAATTAACATGCCCAGTCATATTCTATGTGTTTTAACATCAGTGATACTAAACTGGTTAAGGTCAGTAATATTGTATAAGTTGATATCCCACGTGTCAGAGAATATTAGAGCTATCTAACGTTATTTTCTCTTGTAGAATGTACCTTTCCTAGCAGTGAACCTTTTTTTAAAAGTTTAAACATTTTTTTTTTATTTAAATTGAATTAATGTATAATGTATTATTGGTTTCAGAGGTACAGGTCAGTGATTCATCAGTCTTATATAATACCCAGTGCTTATTACATCACATGCTCTCTTTAATGTCCATCACCCAGTTACCCCATCCCCCTATCCCCCCTCCCCTCCAGCAACCCTCAGTTTGTTTCCTATGATTAAGAGTCTTTTATGGTTTATCTCCCTCTCTGGTATCGTCTTGTTTTATTTTTCCTCTCTTCCCCTATGTTCCTGTTTTGTTTCTTAAGTTCCACATATCAGTGAGATCATATGATAATTATCTTTCTGAATGACTTATTTCACTTAGCATAATACCCTCTAGTTCCATCCACATCATTGCAAATGGTAATATTTCGTTTTTGATGGCTACGTAATATTCCATTCCAATATACCGCATCTTCTTTATCCATTCATCTGTCAATGGACATCTGGGCTCTTTCCACAGTTTAGCTATTGCAGACATTGCTGCTATAAACATTGGGGTGCACATGCCCCTTCAGATCACTACATTTGTATCTTTGGGGTAAATACCTAGTGTAATAGTGCAGTTGCTGGGTCATGGGATAGCTCTATTTTCAACTTTTGAGGAACCTCCATACTGTTTTCCAGAGTGGCTGCACCAGCTTGCATTCCCACCAACAGTGTGGGAGGGTTCCCATTTCTCCACATCCTCACCGACATCTGTCGTTTCCTGACTTGTTTATTTAGCCATTCTGACTGGTGTGACATGGTAAATCATTGTGGTTTTGATTTGTATTTCTCTGATGCCAAGTGATGTTGAGCATTTTTTCATGTGTCTGTTTGGCCATTTGGATGTCTTCTTTGGAGAAATGTCTGTTCATGTCTTCTGCCCATTTCTTAATTGGATTATTTGTTCTTTGGGTGTTGAGTTTGGTAAGTTCTTTATAGATTTTGGATACTAGCCCTTTATCTGATATGTCATTTGCAAATATCTTCTCCCATTCTGTCGGCTGTCTTTTGGTTTTGTCAACTGTTTCCTTTGCTGTGCAAAAGCTTTTTATCTTAATGAAGTCTCAGTATTTCATTTTGCCTGTTTCCCTTGCCTTTGGAGATGTGTCTAGCAAGAAGTTGCTGCAGCCTAGGTCGAAGAGGTTGCTGCCTGTATTCTCCTCTAGGATTGTGATGGATTCCTGTCTCATATTTAGGTTTTTCATCCATTTTGAGTCTATTTTTGCATATGGTGTAAGGAAATGGTCCAGGTTCATTCTTCTGCATGGGGCTGTCCAATTTTCCCAACACCATTTGTTGAAGAAACTGTCTTTTTTCCATTGGATATTCTTTCCTGCTTTGTCAAAGATTAGTTGACCATAGAGTTGAGGGTCCATTTCTGGGTTCTCTATTCTGTTCCACTGATCTTTGTGTCTTTTTTTGTGCAAGTATCATACTGATTTGATGATTACAGCTTTGTAATAGAGCTTGAAGTCCAGAATTGTGATGCCACCAGTTCTGGTTTTCTTTTTCAACATATCTTTGGCTATTTGGGGTCTTTTCTGGATCCATATAAATTTTACGATTATTTGTTCCAGTTCTATGAAAAAAGTTGATGGTATTTTGATAGGGATTGCATTGAATGTGTGGATTGATCTGTGTAGGATAGACATTTTAACAATATTTGTTCTTCCAGTCCATGAGCATGGAATGTTTTTCCATTTCTTTGCATCTTCCTCAATTTCTTTCATGAGTGTTCTATCGTTTTCTGAGTACAGATCTTTTGCCCCTTTGGTTAGGTTTATTCCTAGGTATCTTATGGTTTTGAGGGCAATTGTTAATGGGATCAACTCCTTAATTTCTCTTTCTTCTGTCTCGTTGTTAGTATAAAGAAATGCACCTGATTTCTGTGCATTGATTTTATATCCTGCCAATTTGCTGAATTCCTGTATGAGTTCTAGCAATTTTGGGGTGGAGTCCTTGGGTTTTCCACATAGAGTATCATGTCATCTGCAAAGAGTGAGTTTGACTTCTTCTTTGCTGATTTGGATGCCTTTTATTTCTTTTTATTGTCTGATTGCTGAGGCTAGGACTTCTAGTACTGTGTTGAACAGCAGTGGTGATAGTGGACATCCCTGCCATGTTCCTGGCCCTAGGGGAAGAGCTCTCAGTTTTTCCCCATTGAGAATGATATTCACTGTGAGCTTTTCATAAATGACTTTTATGATATTGAGGTATGTTCCCTCTATCCCTATACTGTGAAGAGTTTTAATCAAGAAAGAATGCTGTACTTTGTCAAATGCTTTTTCTGCATCCATTGAGAGGATCATATGGTTCTTGTCTGTTCTTTTGTTAATGTAGTGTATCACATTGATTGATTTGTGGATGTTGAACCACCCTTGCAGCCCAGGAATAAATCCCACTTGGTTGTGGTGAATACTTATAATGTACTGTTGGATCCTATTGGCTAGTATTTTGGTGAGAATTTTGGCATCCATGTTCATCAGGGATATTCTTCTGTAATTCTCCTTTTTGGTGGGCCTTTGTCTGGTTTTCGGATCAAGGTAATGCTGGCCTCATAGAAAGAGCTTGGAAGTTTCCCTTCCATTTCTGTTTTTTGAAACAGCTTCTGAAGAATAGGTATTAATTCTTCTTTGTATGTTTGGTAAAATTCCCCTGGGAAGCCATCTGGCCCTGGACTCTTGATTGTTGGGAGATTTTTGATTACTGCTCCAATTTCCTGGTGGTTATGGGTCTGTTCAGGTTTTCCATTTCTTCCTGTTTCAGTTTTGGTAGTTCTATGAGCATCCATTTCTTCCAGATTGCCTAATTTGTTAGCATATAGTTACTCATAATATGTTCTTATAATTGTTTGTATTTCTTCAGTGTTGGTTGTGATCTCTCCTCTTACATTCATTTTATTTATTTTCATCCTTTCTCTTTTCTTTTTGATAAGTCTAGCCAGGGGTTTATCAATCTTCTAATTCTTTCAACAAACTAGCTCCTCGTTTCATTGATCTGTTCTATTGTTTTTTGGTTTCTATTTCATTGATTGCTGCTCTAGTGTTTATTATTTCTCTTCTTCTGCTGGGTTTAGGCTTTATTTGCTGTTCTTTCTCCAGCTTCTTTAGGTGTAAGTTTAGCTTGTATATTTGAGATTTTTCTAATTTTTTGAGAAAGGGTTGTATTGCTACGTACTTCCCTCTTAGGACCGCCTTTGCTATATCCCAGGGGTTTTGAACAGTTGTGTTTTCATTTTCATTTGTTTCCATGAATTTTTTTAGTTCTTCTTTAATTTCTTGGTTGACCCATTCATTCTTTAGTGGGATGCTCTTTAGCCTCTATGTATTTGAGTGCTTTCCAAATTTCCTCTTGTGATTGAGTTCTAGTTTCAAATCATGGTGGTCTGAAAATATGCAGGGAATGATCCCAGTCTTTTGGTACCATTTGAGACCTGATTTTTGACCCAGGATGTGATCTATTCTGGAGAATGTTCCATGAGCACGAGAGAAGAATGTGTATCTGTTGTTTCAGGTTAGAATGTTCTGAATATATCTGTGAAGTCCATCTGGTCCAGTATATCATTCAAAGCCCTTATTTCCTGTTGATCTTCTGCTTAGATGATCTATGCATTGCAGTGAGATGTGTTAAAGTCCCCTACTGTTACTGTATTATCGATGTGTTTCTTTGATTTTGTTATTAATTGATTTATATAATTGGCTGCTCCCATGTTAGGGGCATAGATATTTAAAATTGTTAGATCTTCTTGTTGGATACACCCTTTAAATATTACAGTCTTATTGCAGTCTTATTACATCTTTGGTTTAAAATCTAATTTGTCTGTTATAAGGATTGCCACCCCAGCTTTCTTTTGATGTCCAATAGCATGATAAATGGTTTTCCACCCCCTCACTTTCAATCTGGAGGTGTCTTTGGGTCTAAAATGAGTCTCTTGCAGATAGCACATCGATGGGTCTTGCATTTTTATCCAATCTGATTCCCTTTGTCTTTTGACTGGGGCATTTACCCCATTTACATTCAGAGTAACTATTGAAAGATATGAATTTAGTGCCATTGTATTGCCTGTAAAGTGATTGTTTATTGTATATTGTCTTTCTTCCTCTCTGGTCTATGTTTCTTTTGGGCTCTCTTTGCTTTAGGGGATCCCTTTTAATAATTCTTGTACGGCTGGTTTGGTGATCACAAATTCTTTTAGTTTCTGTTTCTCCTGGAAGTTTTTATCACTCCTTCTATTTTGAGTAACATCCTAGCTGGATAAAGTATTCTTGGCTGCATATTTTTCTCATTTAGCACCCTGAATATATCATGCCAGTACTTTCTGGCCTGCTAGGTCTCTGTGGATAGGTCTGCTGCTGCCAATCTAATGTTTCTACCCTTGTAGGTTACAGACCTCTTGTCCCAAGTCTCTTTCAGGTTTTTCTCTTTGTGTTTGAGATTTATGTTTCACTATTATATGTCTGGGTGTTGACCTATTTTTATTGATTTTGAGCGGGGTTCTCTGTGCCTCCTGGATTTTGCTGCCTGTTTTCTTCCCCAGATTAGGAAATTTCTCTGCTATAATTACCTCCAATATACCTTCTGCCCCTCTCTCTCTTTCCTCTTCTTATGGGAACCCAATTATTCTAATATTGTTCCACTTTATGGTATCACTTATCTCTCGAATTCTCACCTCCTGATCCAGTAGTTGTTTATCTTTTTTTTCTCAGCTTCTTTATTCTCCATCATTTGGTCTTCTATATCACTAATTCTTCCTTTTGCCTCATTTATCCTAGCAGTTAGAGCCTCCATTTTCCATTGCATCTCATTAATAGCCTTTTTTATTTCAACTTGGTTAGAATTTAGTTCTTTTATCTTTCTGGAAAGGGATTCTCTAGTGTCTTCTATGCTTTTTTCAAGCCCAGCTAGTATCTTTATAATCATTATTCTGAACTCTAGTTCTCACATCTTATTTATGTCCATTCTCATTAAGTCCCCGGCAGTCAGTACTGCCTCTTGTTCTCTTTTTTGAAGTGCGTTTTTCTGTCTTGTCATTATGCCCAGAGAAGAATAGATGAATTAGTGAACAAAATACTAAAATGGCAACAATGACCCCAGAGAAATATACACTAAACAAATCAGAAAAGACCCAAAACGGGTGGGGGGAGGGAAGAAGAAAAAGAAAAAAAGAAAAGATACAATATAATCAGACAGGTGGGCAAAATAGAGCAATACACTGGATTCTGTGTGTATTTTGGTCTCTTTTTTTAGAAAACTAGATCCCAAAATTGTAAAAGAAAAACTTATATATGTACAAAAATAAAATTAAATACAATGAAAGGATAAATTGTAACTGTAAAAATGGAAATTAAAAGACAAGAAAAAAAACAAAAACAAAAAACAACAAACCAGTGAGAAAAAAAGAAAAGAAAGGATATAAACAGGTGAACAGAGCAGAGCAATATCTCCTGAGTGTATTTTGGTCAGTTTGTTAGAAGAAACTACATCTCAGAATTGTAAATAAAGAATAACTTATACATACAAAGATAAAATTAAATATATTGAATGGACAGAATGTAACTGTAAAAATGAATATTAAAAAAGACTAACAAAACAAAACAAAACAAAAAAAAGGAAGAAGAAAAACAAAAAAGAGAATATGATCAGGCAGGTAAATAGAACAGAACCATACACTAGGTTTTGGGTGTATTTTGGTCTGTTAGAAGAAACTGCATCCCAAAATTGTAGAGAAAGAAAAACATATATATACAAAAATAAGATTAAACACAATGAAGGGATAGAATGTAACTATAAAAATGAAAATTTAAAAAAAATTTTAAAAAGGAATTGATAAAATAAGAAATTGGTTGAAAAAGGAAAGAAAATTTTTTTTAAAAAATTGAAGTTGAAAGACTAAAAAATCATGGGTAAAAAGTCATGAATTTTATGTGCTGTATTCCCCTAGTGCTGGAGTTTTGCAGTTTTCATTGATCGGTAAACTTGGTCTTAGCTGGCTCTTCCTGCTGATCTTCTGGGGGAGGAGCCTGTTGCATTGATTCTCAAGTGTATTTGCCCCAGGTGGAATTGTACCGCCCTTGCCAGGGGGCCAGGTTTAGGAATCTTCTCTGGTTTGCTCTATGTGGCTTTTGTTCCCTGAAGGCTTTCCATGCAGCTTTAGAGTACGAGAATGAAAATGGCGGCCTCCCAATCTCTGGCCCCAGAGCCAAAAGCTCTGGACCCCACTCTTCAGTGAGCTCTCAAAGAAAAGCAGTCAATCACTCCTGTCTCCTTGGTCTCTGGCTGCACACCATGCTCACCCGGCCTGTGACCGAGTGTTTCTGTCTCAGGAACACAACCCCATTTTGAGTCTCCAAACCCTGCAGACTCCTGAGGCGCCCTCCCACGCCACTCCTCCCAGGGGAGGAAGGGGGAATCTCACCAGTTCTGCCACTTGTTGGGCCCGTGCTCAGAGAGTAGTCTCCCGACTGTGCCTTGGTTCACAGTTTATGGAAACCCTGAGCTGAGATCCCACTCCTGGGCTCACTCTTTGAAGCTGGCTTTCCTGCTCTGATGCCTGGGAGCTCTGCCCACTCAGGCACCCCTGGTCTTCCTGTGACCCCGAGGATCCTGTGACCACACTGTCCCAGTGAGGTTCCTGGGTGTCGTCCCTCAGCAGAGCAGACTTCTAAAAGTTCCGATTTTGTGCTCCGCTGCTATTATCACTTGCCGGTAGCTGACTGATGGAGACTCTCTCCCCCCATGGTCTATCTTCCCATATATCACTTTGGGTTCACTTTTCTGCACCTCCTATCTTGCAGAAGGTGTTTGCTTTTCTATTCCTGGAATTGCAGCTATTCTTTTCTTAGATCTCTGGTTGAGTTCACAGGTGTTCAGAATGATTTGATAGCTATCTAGCTGAATTCCTGGAGCCAGATAAAATTAAGGTCTCCTACTTCTCTGCCATCTTGGACTCCCAAGAAAAAAAAGTGGTGAACCTTTTTAAAATTCAAATCTCTAAACACAAAATTTTATAAGTACTTATTACATTTACCAGCTATGTGTGCTTAAATGCAACAATGATCTAAGCATAAAGCCTATTTCATAGTCAGTAGAAGAAGCAGCTGCTTTAATTACAGTGGAATCTCACTGGAAAATGACAGTGGATCTCACTGGAAAAGTAAATAAGTAAAGGAACACCATTACCATCTTTATAACCACAACCCAATAATTTTTATCTGAAATTAGAGAACAAATTTCAACTACTTGCATTAAGATTTAAAATTATATTAAAATAAAATGTAAATATGCACAAAGTACACCTTTTGAATTTTAGTTCATGTATACTCAAAATCACACAGTTGTTGAATTTTATTTATAGTATTTTTCCCTATGGAGTAATCTAGTACAACAATAATAACCAAACAACCTTGTCTACTAAAGGAGAAACTAAGTCCTAGAGAGATTAAGATTAGGGTAGAATAAGAGCCCAGCTAAAGTTTCAGACTAACATTCCGTATCTGTTGCACAACTTAACTACTATGTAAAAATGGAAAAAGCAAATTAATCTTCTGAAGTCTCATTTTTCTCATTTGTAAATTTAGTAATAATTACATATATTTCATGGATTATTATTAGAATTAAATGAGAAAATATATATAAACCACCCTGGTCAGTGAGAAGCATACAGTTTGTTCTGTAAAGATTGGTTGTCTTTCTCTTCCCCAGTAGCAGTGAATGAGGAAGAAATTGAATAAAAGTTAATCTGTTGTCTTTGATTCCTATGAGAGCTTTAATTAATATACAAAATGTATAAAGCACCAATTCATATGGCCCCGTGACTAAATCCATTGTACTATGAACCTTCCAAGTGGTCTGTTTTAACTTATATGTGATTTTGAAAATAGGAAGTCGATAAGGAAATAAGTTCTGCCACATTATTTTTCCACACTGCTACTTAGATTTGATTTACTTGTGGAGTGCTCTAGAAAAAGAAAGTATTGGGCTCAGTTTCACGGTCCTGTTGGTATCAAGGAAAGGTGTTACACTGGGGCCTTTAATAGCAGTCCTGGAAGACCATGCATCATATTTCATTTTCTGCCTTCCATATTAGGTTGCCTGGTCCTGAAGAAGACAGGAATAAAAGTATAGGAAAAGTGTATGTACATATTATATGTATACATCTTACCTATAATACATAGTATATTATAAAAGGAAAACATATACAAAGAGAGAAGACAGAAAAAATTACTAGAACTCCATCACTATCCATTTTTCAAATCATTGAGCATAAAGATACCATTCTATAACCTATTTCTAAACATATTATCAGAAACATATCCTGCTCAAAATTAGAAAATTATCTATAAAAAATTGTTTGTAGTTTCTTGTTTTTCATCTATATTCTCTTTGGTATGTGGCCAATATTCTAGCTTTTAATTTTTAGAAATTCAAATTTTCTTAAAAATTTAAAAAGTGAAGTTAATCAATTTCTCTCAAATTTTCACATTTATGTTATTATAGTCATATAGATATACATTTTAATTTGTTCCTACAAAGATTTTATCTGTAGATATCTTAAGATTAAAATGAGATTTTCACTTGTATCTTTAAATGATGATGTGCCTTAGTTACCTTGAAATATTTGTTTTAGAAATTACATAATTGTATGTGTTCAAAAATAGCAACACATGCATGCAAATTCATTTGTTTCATTCATTTTTGGAAGACACATCATGATGTTATGTTCCAAATGTTTGCAGGTGCAAATATTTAAAAGATCACAATTACAAGAATTTGATCATAGTCAGTTACTCACAGCTGCAAATGATTATATAGTTAGCCCTTCATTTATAGCAGCTCCTAAAGATCTAAGAGCATAAGAACAGAGGAATTCTGTGATAATAATATAACAAAACAAAAACATTTAGATAATGCTTACATTTTAAATAACATCTTTATATGACTAATCTTATTTGATTATAAGAAATTACATGCATTTGGAAATACTGTATTATCTTTTTCTCTGACTGGCTGTTTCTACTGTTGGTTCAGCTGTTGTCTATGTGTCCACTCTTAGTCACATTGTTGACCAAGAAACCATTGGTGTGGTGTACTATTTGCCCTTGGGATACTGACTGGCTCGTAGGAGTTTCCTCTGATAATCAGAAGTAAAACTTCTCACATTGTTTCAATACATCTGACCTTTTAAACTTATTGGTATGCTTCCCATTACTGTCTAGAGGAATGTCCTGTCTTCATTTGTGGGCAAATGTATGACCACTAAATGATAATTACCCTATCCTGTTTCCCCAGGGACATACCTTGGCAGCTGTTGTATACTATCTCAGTACATAATCATATCATTATAGTTTTATACACACACACACACACACACACACACACACCTCTTACATTATTCTCTGGCTCGGAAAAGTATTGTTCTCTCTCAGAGACTTGCTTCAGCTTTGCTCTTGACCCTAGGATTAGAATTTAACATAGCATTTCTCTTTTCAGTAAACTTCTAGAAGCTTGTTTTAGTTATATACGGATATCTAACCATCCCAAAGCTTAAAAACACAATCCTTTTAGTTGCTTATAATTTTGTGGATCAGCATTTTGAGCTGGATTTAGCTGGACTTTATTATACTGGTCACTCTTGGGATAACTTATGTGGCTTTGATGTTCTGGTGGCTTGACTAGGGATGAGTGACTTAAAATGACCTCACTAATATATCTGGATTGGTTCTGGCTATTGACTGGGCCCTGCAACTCAGCAGACTGGCACTGGTTTCTTCAAATGTTGGTGGAAGAGTTCCAGCCAGCAACATAGTAGAAATAGCCCCAATGTGTAAGTAGGTTTTAAGACTTCTTGATACTTGTTTTGACCAGCAAATATGCTAACATCTTACTGGTCAAAGCAAAGTGTCAATGTGGGAGGGATTATACAAGGACATGGATACAAAAAGACATTATTAGAAGACATTGGTATATCAGTCTCCTATATGTTTTCATATATTTACATGGTTATTTAAGGTGAAAACTTCAGGGGACAAAATCAGCAGGCTATTTTTATCAAGTTGGCATGTGGTCTAAAATCATCTCTTTGGTGTTTTTGTGACAAAATGTATTGTGAAAAATACTGAGGCACTGGTTTAGGTTGCATTTTTTTCTGGGTTGATACATATTTACTAAAGTCACAGAATTGATTAATAAAACCAGAATGTCTGTTTGGAATTTTATAGAGAGAACCGTGGCTGTAGTTTAAACTAGTATGATATCAGGTTAAGATCACCCATTTTATAATATGCATGGCATTCCTTATGGGGATCTGACCACACTTTTTTTGTTTTTTTTCCTTTCGTGGAGTGTTCATCATTTTTTAAATTATTTTATGTTAATCACCATACATTACATCATTAGTTTTTGATGTAGTGTTCCATGATTCATTGTTTGCGTATAACACCCAGTGCTCCATTCAGTACATGCCCTCTTTAATACCCATCACCAGGCTAGTTTATCCCCCCACTCCCCTCCCCTCTAGAACCTTCAGTTTGTTTCTCAGAGTCCGTAGTCTCTCCTGGTTCATCTCCCCCTCCGAATTCCCCCCCTTCATTTTTCCCTTCCTGCTATCTTCTTCTTCTTTTTTTTTAACATACAATGTATTATTTGTTTCAGAGGTACAGGTCTGTGATTCAACAGTCTTACACAATTCACAGCGCTCACCATAGCAATACCCTCCCCAATGACCACACTTATTTTATTAACTAAGGTTCTTTAAACTTTTGGATACAGTTGGGCTGGGTATAGCTTTGTCTCTGTGAGTTTCATCTAAATGTTTTTAATCTTACACTCTGCTACTAAGAATCATTTTTAAGGGGCGCCTGGGTGGCTCAGTTGGTTAAAGCAGCTGCCTTCGGCTCAGGTCATGATCCCAGGGTCCTGGGATCGAGCCCCGCATCAAGCCCCGCATCGGGCTCCCTGCTCGGCAGGGAGCCTGCTTCTCCCTCTCCCTCTGCCTGCCTCTCTGCCTACTTGTTCTCTCTCTCTATCTCTCTGTCAAATAAATAAATAAAATCTTTAAAAAAAAAATCATTTTTAAGTATTCACTTCAATATTTGCATATTAATTCAGGTAATATTATACTAATGTATTTTAAATATTATTAAATATACAAATATACTCTAAAACTTAGATTAAAATGATATAGTAATAAATACATGTTAGAATTCTAATATTTTCTTCCTGTACTACACTGTACTGGCATGCTCATTTGTCACATATAAAGACCACTTGCCTGGGTGTCTGATTTTTCCTCATTTCTAAGTCCAGTCAATAATCCTCCCAATTTACAGTTTTTTTTAATGTGTATTAATATGTCCATAATTAACTCTTAATTAATATGTACTTTTTGTGCTAGGTTAAGCACAGGGAGTTTGTAAAACTATTATATTTCTTTCAGGTGACTTTGCATAGCTATACTTGAATCTTGGTATTCATTATGTTTTGATCTCAAAAATTAATTCTAACACTATATTTCTCTCATTGTAATTGTGACAAAAAATACTATAGTTTATACCCTATAAGAACATTTATCACTATTGTAACATTCCCTAAATATTTTTATAAGTGAATTTGCCAGTTTAAGCATGTGTTAAAATGCTCAATTTAAAATTGTAAATATGCTAAAAGGTTGAATTCCTTCATGACAAAAGAAGTTCTTTAGTGCTATACAAAAACTATCAGTGATGTAGAATATAGCTTTTTAACATTGTTTAATCCATAAAATTCCAAAGTATAATAAGGAAGCATTTTGTAGACTAAATTAATTGTCTTTCACACACATAACAAGGTGTTGATAGAATACGTGTTTTTTTTGCTAGTCTAATTTTTAACATGTGGTATTTGCTGAAGTGCAAATGTTTGCAACTCAGAACCCTGTGAAATATGTAGAACAATTCCAATCTTTTCCCAATTTGCAGAAGGAAAAAAAATGGGCTAGTTTACTCCTCAAAGTGGCAGTATTTTTTATATGATTGGTTGTTTCAATTTATTTCTACACAGAAGGAAACTGCATTATGAGAAGATGTTTTATTAGAGCCGTATGTTTCAAGACATAATATATTTTATACTATATTCAATATCCATTTCTATATTCTGGCTTCATTTTAAATTAGAGAAAAACAGTGGTGAACAACTGTATCAAATTTCTTAGATTGCCTTGTTAGGAATTACTACATGATGAATAGATTATTTGACTATGAACTAATTAACCTTTATCCTAATAATTATGAGGTTAGAATATAACTTTAACAGGACAGGAAACAGACATTTGTCTAACTTTGTTGGGAGGCATATATATGTGTATTATATTTGTCAGTTGGGAATTACTTTATAGTAAAATGAAAATAGCAGTGACAAAGAAAATTTGGGATCCTTCATCAATGTAAATTTGAAAATGGAAGCACAAATTAAAGTCATTGTGTAGGGGCGCCTGGGTGGCTCAGTTGGTTAAGTGTCTGCCTTCGGCTCAGGTCATGATCCCAGATGCTGGGATCGAGCCCCACATCAGGCTCCCTGCTTGTGTGTGCACTCACTCTGTCAAATAAGTAAGTAAAAGCTTTTAAAAAAAAGTAAAAAATAAAATCATTGTGTCTGTCAAGTTATAAATTTTCTCTAAGATCAGTTATTTTCTAGGAGGAAGGTAGGCAGATTATATGATGTTGTCTTAGAATTCAAAAATTTATACTTAACTTTGCTGAGCAATTGTATGGCCTAATAATTGAACTTCCACAGTGTAACTAAAGACTGGTACAGTATCTAGAAATTTGACTTAGACAATAAAAAAGAAAAAGTATAACTAATATATAATAGTTGTCAAGAGAATTTACCCCTCATAGTCAAAATGAGTTTTTAGTATAAAAGTAACATACATTTTTAGAATAGGTATACAGGTGTGCAGTTGTTGCTGTTTGGGGGAAAATGTTTTTCTTTTGAAATGAGGTAGATTTACTAAGAAGTTAATATAGCTTAATCTTAAGGGTACCCCTTAAATTTGAAAAACACTGTCAATCACAGCCATTGTGTCATTACCTTCTGTGGCAACCAAGTGAATGTTGCTCTCACATCTTCAGCTGTGGGGATCATAATTAATCAGACATTCCTGTTACTGCTTTCTGAAATACATAACCTAATGTGCTGAGGCCACATTTCTCACAGTGGCTCTCAACCATTGACTGAACTTAGCAGTGATACCAAGAGAGGCTCATTACCAGGAAAGTGGGACTCCTCCAGTGGGTAACTTGGCCTCAAGGATTCCCATTTGGCCTTGTCAAAATTGTTAAGAACAACACTCCAGTCTAAGACTCTTTCATCCTACATTCTCTTTTGCACTCTTTTCTTCAAAGGATCAGAGCTACATCATGGTCTGACAACTCTCCCAGTCTCCTTGAGCTCTCTGTCAATTTCCCCTACAGGTATTTTCCCTAATAAATTGGTTGGGTATTAATCCCATATTAGTCTCTGCTTCTTGAAGGACCTTAAATAACATGCATTATTGCCAGTTGGCCAATAACACAAAGTGCAGTTTTTTTTCATTGTGCTTTAGTATTCTTATTTTATTTTATTTTTTATTTGAGTATAGTTGACATACAATATTACATTAGTTTTGAGTGTACAACTTAGTGATTCCACAAGTTTATACATTATGCTTGCTCACCACATATATAGCTACCATCTGTCCCATTACATTGCTTTACAATATCATTGACTATATTCCTTATGCTCAGCTTTTTATGCCAGTGATTTACTCATTCCGTAACTGGAGGCTTGTATCTCCCACTCCCTTTCACCCATTTTGCCCAACCCGCCCCCCACCATGCCCCTCCCCTCTGGCAACCATCAGTTTGTTCTCTGTATAGTTATGATTCTGCTTTTTGTTTGTTTATTTTCCCTTCCTTCCTTCCTTCCCTCCTTCCTTCCTTTCTTTTTTAGATTCCACATATGAGTGGAATCATATGGTATTTATCTTTCTTACTCTGACTTATTTCACTTAGCATAATACCCTCTAGGTTCATCCATGTTGTCTCAAATGGCACAATCTCATTCTTTATATGGCTGTGTAATATTCCATCTCATTCATAATATATATATATATAGAGAGAGAGAGAGAGAGAGCACATTTTTTTAATCTGTTCATCTGTTGATGGACACAATGTTTCTATTTCTGATTTTTTGAGGAACTTCTGTACTGTTTTCCACAGTGGCTGTACCAATTTACATTCCCACCAGTAGTGCAGGAGTGTTCCTTTCTCTTTACATCCTTCCCAACACTTGTTGTTACAAAGTGAAGTCTTTGATTCTTTAGTTTCACTAGGCAGCACCCTGTCCCAGCTCAAAGGTTGCATGTGTGTGTATTAATCACTAAAATCATTGTTTCTTCTCCATTAATACTTCTCGCTAAAGAGCCATGTCAGAGACATGTGAAGACTTGAGATCTGATTTCTAGAAAAATAAGTGGTACTCTAAAGTTGTTTACATTCCTCATTTTTTTAATCATTATTCTTGGAAACAATTTGCCCAAAGACTTAAGTAAAGTTTTTGGATGAAAAAATATATCAGATTTTAAAAAATCATCTTTAGGCTATCATTTACTAATTTACTTTAGACTAAGCATTGACTATTTTACCTGGTGATATTTTGCTATGTTTACATCATATTTAAGCACATTAAATCAGCAAGCATTTAGTTTATATATAATATTTGAAAGGCACTGTGTAAGTCATCATAATAAAAAGATGAATGGATGAAAAATGAACTAGAAATGTTTCCAGTATTCACAGAACTCCCAAAGTAGTGAATTGCACAAGTGTGTATGTAATTAATGACAACAAGTATGGGGTGCCTGGGTGGTGCAGTTGGTTAAGCATCGAACTCTTGGTTTTCGTTCAGGTCCTGATCTCAAGGTTGTGGGATCGAGACCCCGTTGGTCCACGCTCAGTGTGGAGTTTACTTAAGATTCTCTCTCCCTCTGTGCATCCCCTATGCTCACTCTCTCACTTGTTCTTCTGTCTCTCAAAATAAATAAATAAATCTTTAAAAAAAAAAGCTTAAAGTAACTATGCATATGAATAAAGTATTGTTCCTAAGAAGCTGTAAGTATGCTGGAAGATTACTTTTCTAATTTTCTGTGGAAACTTTCTTTTAATGGCATGATAATTTTAAAAGTTAGAGCTAGTTAGGTTAGAGGAAAGGCTTTGGAAAGCGTACCTGTTCAATATCATGATATATTTATTTCCTCAATTAAAGGCCTTAATTAAGGAAGCTATGACAAATAGGTGAATGGTCAGAGAATTAATCCTGAAGTGAATATTTATGACCAAAAAGTCTCCCAAGCAAATTGTCTGCTGATGTGCTAATGTTCATCCTTCCTCAAGAGGACAGGATAATTTTAAAAATATTGTTGTTCTCTTTTATCCTAATTCTTCCCTTGGAGCACAAAAAGGTAGGCTATTTTTAAGGAGTTGGGAGTGAGAAGATCATTGTATACAGTATTTATGTGTATTTCCAGGAATTTTCCTTCTCACAAATCTTTTCATAAATGAAAATACAGAAGAAAGACCAGTGTACAATGACCAAATACTGGTATATAATCTCACATCCCTTCCTCCCAGAAACCCTATTTCACTCCACTCCCATACAACCAGCAAAAGACATTTATCTTAACTGTGTCTCCTCATGTCAAAGGAAAGATTTGGACCCAATATATCTGTTGGTATTAATTTTCTTACATAAAATTTTGATGATATTAAATTAATCCCCAACTAATATTGTGTAGACATATTGATATTTATTCTTCTTAGGATAATAAAAATAATTTTCCAAATATTATTTTACTCCTAACTCAAATTTCACCCATTTATATGTTTATGAATTTTTGAAAATTTGAACGGAAATTTGAAAATGTAGACTGTTTTCATCTTCTATCAAATGTATGTGGTTAAGGTCTTGAACCAATACCCATATTTATAGAAACCCAATTTAACTCCAGTGTCTCTGCATTTTTGATATGTTAGGCCATTCAATCAGTTTATCCAGAGCTTTTTTCCAATTGTTTATCTGGAGCTTTTTTCTCTTGATATAGTGATTTATTCTGTCTTCTGTAAGCTTGTACTTTGCATTTTCCATTTTTATATACTACAGAATTAAAATTAGTAATATGAGAGATAAGAAGTGAATTGGAAAGTCCCTTTTCCTTATTCTTTTCAATATGAGCCTCTAAAATGTCCAATTCCTAAAATCCACCACAGAAGCTTCCCTTTATTCTCTAACATGATTTCAAATAGTGAATTCCAAAGGCATTACTGCAGACACATAAAGTAGGTTTAAAGAAAATCTGCTGGGGAAATAAAATACTATGTTCTTAAGGAGAAAAATGCTTCTATAAAATGGGACCACTGCACATGTTTTTTGTTAATGTCTGAGCTAATGAGTATGTTGCACATCTTCCCTTCCCCTCACTCTGGCTATATACTGTTACTAGAGAACCCAGCACCAAGAAGGAAGGTACATGGAATTCACTTTGATAAACACAAACCTGACAGCATTACCCACTGCTGTCTCCTTACTCCTTTGTACAACCAATATAACTATAATTTTTAGAATGCTTTCAGGGTATAGAATAAGCTTCTTGATAATCACTATCAAATTGTTCAAAAATGTAATATGATTTCTGTTTGCTAGTCATGTTAAACTTCCTGTTTAAACTTATGTGGATAGTATATGCATTTGTGTTTGCATCATTTCATTTTCTCAGTATAACAGTGATCCATATACATTTCATATTGCTGTGTTCTCTTTTCCTATTTCATCTTTTCTTACTATTCTTTCCTTCCCTACAATTTCTGCAACCCATCCTCTTACTTTTTTGCCATTTATCTTTTTTCTTTCTCCCTTTCTTTATTGCTATATTTTTAGTCATTCTGGTTTTTTCTATAATTCTTCATTCTCCTCCACATCTTTCATTCCTTTTCTCCTCTAACTTCCCCATTTTTTCTCTATCCACGTCTTACATATTTCTAGTCCCAACACGATTTCTCTTTTATCAAAGTGTAAGTACCACATTAAAACTCTATTACTGGTAATAGAGTTAATGTGAAAATACAGATTACCTATAATTTATGACAAAGTAATTCTATGTCTTAGTCACTATAATGAGTTGCCAATTTAATTTAAACATATTAGATATTCACCAAATGGATACCGAGCTCTTTTTATGCATTTAGTGCAGAACTGATCATTACTGAATGTCTAGAAAGTCATCCTGCAAGACTTTTAGCATAATAAAGTTATTTTGGGTTCTAAACCACACAAAAAAGCAAGATTGATAACAATAAACTCTTTATTTTTTTTTAAAGATTTTATTTATTTATTTGACAGAGAGAGACACAGCGAGAAAGAGGGAACACAAGCAGGGGGAGTGGGGGAGGGAGAAGCAGGCTTCCCACTGAGCAGGGAGCCCGATGTGGGGCTCGATTCCAGGACCCTGGGACCATGACCTGAGCCGAAGGCAGACGCTTAATGACTGAGCCACCCAGGCGCCCCAACAATAAACTCTTTATACTAGACGTGGTATCTCCTTTCCTTTTTTTTAATTCTTAGAAATGATTTATTTGTTTATCTATTTCAACTATTTTTATAGTGTTAAGATTTCTTATAAAGAGATGGTAATAAAGGAAGTTTAATAGGCAGTTCCTGAATTACCTGTGTAACACTCACATATGCCCTTGGAGTATTCAATCATTTGTTCAACACTTAGCACTTGCTAAATGACAAAACTCTGTAAGGCACCAGGGATGCAGTGATTAATAAGATATCATTTTCTGGAAGGGTTTATAATCTAGCTGAGGAAGACGGACAAGTGAACAGATAATCATAACACAGCTCGATGGAATAATGAGAAGACACAGATTGATCTGAGCACATAAGAGGTTCTTCTAACCCAGAATGTTAAGAGTTCAAGGAAAACTTCCAGAAGAAGTGATGTTTTTATTGATTTTTGAAGGGTGAAATGTAAATGAAGTGAGACAAAATGAGATAGAGATGTAAGTGGGTTAGTGAGGAACACTCCAGAGAGCATAGCATTTCAAAAGCTTAGAAGCAATAGAAATTCCAGAAAATGCTTATAATAAAGATAATTCAGGGGTGCCTAGGTGGCTCATTTAGTTAAGCATCTGACTTTTGATTTTGGCTCAGGTCAGGATCTCAGGGTCATGATCTCTGCCCAGGACATGGAGCCTGCTTAAGATTCTCTCTCCCTCTCCCTCTGTCCTTCCTCTGCTCGTGGTCAAGAGCATGTTTGTTCTCTCTCTCTCTCAAAAAAAAAAAAAAAGAAAAAACAGTAAATCTGAGACATGAGTTATGGAGTATGTGAGTGGGGTAGGGAGAAAAATAGTGGTAAGACAGAAAAGTATGGAAGTAACCAGGAACCAGATAATGAAGGACCTTGCATGGCATTATAAGGAGTTTTGGATTTAACCCTGAAAATCATAAAAGCCATTGTGCAGTCCTAGGCAAAGTAATGTTCTGGTCAAATTTGGTGTTTTAAAACAACAAAATGTGGAAAGTGGATTGGAGAGGCAACATTTGAAGCCCAGAGACCATTTAGGGTGTTGTTATAAGCTCTTGAATAGTATTGTTGGTAGGTTTAGGTATTGAGTGGTTCATGTGGTGCAGGACCCAATCAAGAATAATGATTCCCTAAGGTACTGGCAATGGGTGGAATTAACACAGATTTATGAAGGAGGTAGTAGAGGGAGGATTTGTTTTTTTCTGGGATGTGGGGATTAGATAAAGCAAGAGTCAAGAATAAAAGCCAGTCTCGGCTTTAGGGAACTGGGTGTATTGCAGTGCCCGACATGAGATGGAGACAAATTGGTATTGCCTTGGTAAGTGGAGTTGGTGCTGTGTGAGGAGTTCTTTTAGGTTCTGTTGATTTTATGGAACTCTTTACTCTTAGAAGTGGAGACATCTAGCAGACAATGAGATAGGGAGTGTGACAGGATATTTCACTGTTTTTATGTTTTCACTTCCTACTTTCTTCTTAAGACCCCAGTCCCTTCCCAGGACAGTTTCCTTCAGGAGAGATTTCTAAAGCAAAGCTAGCTATGTGAGGGGATTTATGCAAAGGATAAGGCCTGGTTTGCTGGAAGCCACTAGATGGAGAGAGGGACCTTCAAGATAGAAAAAGAGTCACTAGTCTGCTGATCCCAGATCTTGGTGCAAATCTGTCTTCTGGTGTTACTCTGGGAGCTGAAGGGACATCAGATGGAAATAATGTATGTGTTGCTCAAATTCAGCAAAATTTGTTTTGCTCAAGAGAGGCAGGTAAACCATTTAACCTTCTCTTTCAAAGAACTATTTAGGCTTGGAAAACACAGGTATCAGTGCCTAAAGGCTAACAGTCTTCTGTTTCTGAATAAATATCTCACATTCTTGTGAGTTCCCAGAAAGATGCTCCCCATCCTCCAAACTTTACTTAATCATAAAACTGATAACGAATATTCTAAGATTCAGATTGGACAGACCTCAAGTCTGATTTAAATTGTTTTAAAAATTGAAGTACTGTGATCTCTATCACATTCCCAAATAGAAAGTAAGATTTACACCCAATACATATGCATGTGAATGTCAGGAAAAGACTTTTACTAAAAAATAACAGATATCGTTGGAGTAAAAAGTGATAGAATTCGGATAAGACTGACTGAATTTTAAGATTCTAGGTGAACAGCAGATTTTTTGCTTTGTTTTTAAAATTATTTTGTTTAATTTTTGCATATAAAACTGCCTTAATTCAATGGCCACATGAAATACTCATATCTTCCACATATGGACATATGATTTTCACTCCTGTCACTCTTTCTCCATGTCCTGTGTGGGTTTCCCCCATCTGTGCAACTCAAGGGTGGGGTCTCAAGGTGTATTGGTTTCTCAGGGCTGCTGTAACAAAGCACTGTAAATTGAGTAGCTTAAACAACAGAAATTAATTGTCTTCCAGTTCTGGAGACTAGATTTCTGAGGTGTCAGGGTTGGTTTCATCTGAAGGCTGTGAGGGAGAATCTGTTCTATACCTCTCTTCTAGTTTCTGATGGTTTATTACAACCTTTGGTGTTTCTTCGCCATAAATGCTTCACCCCAATCTCTGCTTTCATATTCACATGACATCCTGCCTATGTGTATGTTTGCCTTTGTCCAAATCCCCACCCTAATGACTTTATTTTACTTGATTACCTCTATGCAGACCTATTTTAAAATAAGGTCACATTCTGAGTTACTGGGGTTTAGGACTTTGACATATCTTTTTTTGGGGAGGGGCACATAATTCAATCTGTCACACAAAGGTATCATCAAAGGATGAGAGAAAAAACCCTCTGATGTTGAGTTCCTCTTTTTCTCCCAACATATTTTCTTTTGATCCCCATACCTCAAAAAGGGGAAAGAAGAGGAAAAACCTTTGCCACCTGCCCCTTGTGATAAATTGCTGTTTCTACCATGACGATCTTTTTTATTCCATAGAAGTGTGAAGATAGAAAATGGGGAACAATAATAAAAAGAAAAATCATCATCCCTTCTCTAATTTAACACTACATTTATTAACCTTTTCCCCCTTCCAACAGGCAATTGATGGTACTGTCTCTCTATGACTCTTAGAACTAGGTGGTCTAGATGGTTTTAATTTCATCTCTGCTTTCTACTAGCTGTGTAACTTTGGTCAACTTGTTTAACATTTGTTCTTCAGTTTCCTCATCTGTAAAATGACAATAATACCAGTGTCTACCGCATGGGGTAACTGTGAGAAGTAAATGAATCCATATATGAAAAAGAATTAAGGATCATAATATAACACAGAAGACTACAACCTGAACATTGTTCTAAAGAATGCTAAAGCCATTGTTAGAAACTTTTATTAGTGAAAGTGCTATGTGATTGGAGGACATATTTTACTAACCTGTATTGGGTGATAAGACTCTTCAAAGAAAGAATGCTTAAGTAGCAAAATCTAAACTACCTTCTAGAGAAGATGGATTGGGTTAGAAGAAGGGCATTGACTTGCTGATACCCAAATTTCAGAACAAAGCTGAATCATACCAATTTAAGAGGCCAAAGCTATCATCAGCAACCCTTCCTCTCTTCCTTTTCTCACAAGTGCTTGATCTTTTCTCTAAATTTGGGACAAATCGTTAAAGAATATTTCTTTGAGGGATTGCTAACCTATTAGGTTGCCTATAACCCACATTTCTGAGCCTGCTAGAATTTCCTCTTAACTCTGCACTCCAAGTGTCAAAGTGATTCTTATTCCTGGTATTTGGTATTTCTTACTACAAGTGTTTAAGGTCCACTATAGGTTATGTAAACTATTGAGTGTAGACCTGGTATAACCTTGTTCCTATGAGTAAAATTGTTTAAAATATAAGTTGCAGAATAAAATTCTGGAACACACCTCATTTGTAAGTTAGGGATTTACTTTGTAATGTTATGTAATCAATCCATGTCTCAAAAGACAAGTAGTGCACTTTATCAAATAGATGAGGCATCTTAAAGGATTGAAATAAGACCTTTACAACATCATACATTTTTTTTGTCTCCTCCCTCATTCCTTTCCTTCTTTCCTTCTTCCTTCCTTCTTCCCTCCCTCCCCTCTTTTGCTGCTTTTTTCTTCTTTTCCTCTTTCCCTTTGTCTCGGTCATCTTGCTTATTTAATCTTTCTATTTCCATTTAAATCTAAACTGCTATCTTTAAAAAAACTGACTTTGAAAACAACCTCTGGAAAAAAACGTGTTCTTCTTAGGAACTTGTCAGGTCTTAGTTCTCTGTGCCACTTACTAGATGCATGACTTTGGACAACTTATATAATCTCTCAGGCTTCCGTTTCTTCATCTGTAAAATGAAGTGGGTTGAACTGGGTGATCTTTAATGTCCTTTTTTCTGCTTTAAAAAGTCTGAGTCTAAATATGGTAACATGGATTTCTGAAGTAATGCCAATTAGCCATGTTAAAATTCTCTTTAAACCTTGGAAGATATTTGGAAAACTAAGGGCCATAAATGTAGATGATATAAATTAAAATACATGTTTGTAATTTTTTATGAAAGTTTATTTTTAAAATAAAAAAATAATTTATTAAGAACCATAAAATATGAAAAAAATTAGATAAAAATAGTTATTTCTGTAAAAAAGTCATTCTAAGCCTGTGAGCTTCACTGAAGTGAAATGTTCTACCAAGGAAATTCCATCATTGTATTTGATTTTTTTCAATTTTTGGACCTTGATAGCTGGAGCCAGAATGTAAATTATTAATACTAAAATTGATAGAGATCTATTGCAGAGGGAGTACCAGAATAAAATGATTTATATTGAATTGTGCTGATGCTAGTATACTTAGATCTTTCTTCTCTTTCAATTATAGTTGTTTTTTAAAAAATTTTTCTGTACGCAAGTTTAAATCTTACTGTATGTGACACATAATGCCAACAGACATTAAATAGTGGCATAGTGGGGGGGCATTTAAATATATATAACTATTACCCTCAATAAGTGTGTATTACATCCTATTAGCTTTAGTGAGGTATTATAATCTAACAGTTCTGCACCATGTTCACATTAATATGCAAATGGCATTAGAATACAAAATTAAATGAAAATGAAATTTGGAAGCTAATTGACATTTTTGTCACAAAAGCTCAGAGAAACACTATTTATGGTTTAATGGTAAAAGGCTAATGTGTCATTCTGCGGAGGGGGCCACATCAATCTTAGCTACAGTTATTTCCCGAAGTACAGTGCAAAGCACTGTTTGTGTATGCAAGTTGCCAGCCTCCCTCACGTAGGTGGTCCCATCACTGTAAACCTGCGCTAAATTGCTACCATCCATTATACACAGTGGCTGCCTGGATGGCTGCCTGGCACTGACTTACACAGGCCATCTATTCCTGTCAGAAATATGATATGTCACTGACAAAAGCTTAATTACACCATTAATTAATAGGACAATTTTCAAAATGCCTTGAAATGCAGCTTGACACTCATTAGTGCCATTTATGAATAATTTCTCTGAGGGAATAGTACTCTGAAGAGCACTTTAAAATGAAATACAGTTTTAAAATGAAGGTATCTGTAAAACAAAATAAATATGTGGTTAGAAGCTGCTTTCTCCCCCGTCTCTCAGATGTGACCTATTTGTTCAACAGTGGGAAAAGATATTTTTTAAATATTGAAATTATTATTACAGTTTTGCCACAAAGTGCCCCATTGCATTTATTTTTGTGCTCATTTTAGAAATTCAGGCACTTGTTTTTACTCTTTTAGAATCTTAATTACTTTTTAAAAGCACACCATGTTTTAAACTTTAAATAGTAACAATGCATTAACCTCAAAATAGGTTTCTCAGTATTTATCAGAATGAAATGTATCTTTTTTCTTCCCTCATTTTTCTGTATCTTAGCAATATCATATGTGACAAGAAGAAAAATCAAAAGTGTGAATTCAGTGGGGGTCACAATTTTACAGTTCATTTTTACTTATCCACCCTATTGATTCTTTGACTCACTAAATTTTTGTCATATTTCTTTTAGGTCAGCAACCTACCAACTCAGGGTACTTTGCTGTAATCCATGATAAAAAGTATAAGAAATTATTTAATACTATGTACAACATCATCCTCCCCCCCCCCGCCCAAAAATATCTCTTTTGACAGTAGAGCCAGCATGACTAAATTGTTTAACGCCACAGCACACTGTGCATAATTAATGCCCTCTTTGTTACTATTTGTTATTTGGCTTTGCCATTTCTATGATTACTGCACTATATTATGGCAAACTGGATGGGATTGCAAGGTTAAAGCCAAATTAGTTTCTCCTGAAGGATGAAGGGAAGAATTACACATCTCAGATAAGAAACTGCAGCTGGAAAACAGAGACGGGTGACAGAATGAGAATAAGACCTTTGTCTAGATGTAGATGTCAGTGTGTCTAGACATGACTGGTTTATTGGATGTTACTTTTTATCTCAAGGTTGGCCAAGATAACAAGTCATGATTACAATCTGGTACCTATAAAGTTGTATCAGGCCTTGAAGAGTGATTCTTGGCAGTGTTGAAGGAGGGGTTATCAAATTATCTGGAAAGGTATTTCAAATAACCTATGCCAGTTCCCTTTGGAGATTATTCTGTTCCTCTAAATTCCACATCCTTACTATCATTCAAACCCCAATATCTTAGTGCATCCCTTTAAAATCTCTCGATTGGATTACTGCAACAGACTCTTCTGATTTTCTTGATTCCAGTTTTGTTTCTATTGAATCTATTTCTATATTGTAGTAACAACCAATTCTCTCATATAAAGTGGGAAACACTAATTCTTGGCAATAGTAATCTTGGGAGAGGATGGAGAAGTCCATGGTCAAGTGAATTTAATAAATACTACATAATAAATCTCCCTCTGTGACATTGGTAATGAATGTCAACACATTAATAACACAATGAAGTTAGGAATTAAAGAATTCTATTTAATTGTATTTAACCCAGTGGCTCATTTATGTATTTGATGACAGAAGGTTTGCTTTATGCTCTAAGAAATAAATTTGGTCATGACATTGTGATGCTTAACCCAAAGGCTACAAGTTGATTACAGAATAAATTCCCAACTCTTTGGCATTTTATTCAAGTCTTTTTAATATTTAACTTCTTATTACTTGTCCATTCTCACTTCACACTTTCTCTTTCTTCACATATTTTTTCAGTCTATATTGAACAAATACTAATACATTGATCTTCCCATCTCACTTTTAAGTCTATGTATTTGATACTCTGTATGCATGGACTGTTTTCCCCATCCTTTTTCTGACTATCTTCAAGTTTCAGGAAGACTTCACTGACCCCAAAGACTTGGGGTACAGTCCCCTTGAATGTGCCTCCATATTTTTGGCTTACAACTCTGTTTTTTACATATACAATAAATGTGTACCTTTGAGGACAGGGCATATAGTTTGCTCTACATTGTGTCCTCAGAATCTAACCTGGTGATGGCTATGTTAGATTCTGGATGAATTTTTTAATATAATTATTATAATTTGGTTTGCAAGATTGAGATAATAACATATGAAGTATTTCAGTGAAGAGAAAAAATTGACCATATATACATATATTTTTTCTAATTTAGAAGACCTAGAGTTTTGTGTTGTTTAACTATTAAACCACATAACTAACAGGTTATCTTGGGCAAGTTATTTACCCACTCTTGTAGAAGGAACCGAAGACATGGAGAGGGAAACAGACTAATGAAAAACCAAGAAAGAATACTTTGAGTTTATAGATATAGCAGATCAGATTTCTTCAGTTCCATTTTTATGGCTTTTTTTCTATCTCCAAATTTAATATAGGTCTTGTTTTTCAAGTTACTGTCTCTTGTTTTGTCTTTGTTCTTGCAACCTTAAGCATAAGTACCAAAAGAAGGCAAAATTGTGATGTATTAGTAGGGGAAAGGATTTAAATTCCCTGTTGTTTGATCCACTGACTCCCTTCACCAGTAGGATGCCCCCAGGGAAAAGAAAAGATGACAAGTGGCTAAATTTTATCTCCTTATAAATAGGACTCCTTCAGAAGTAGACAAATGAGGATACTTTTTTGGAGAAAGAATTTATCTATGAAATATCCTTGTCAAGATGTTCCTGTATAGGTCAATTACAGTAAATAGAACCCAGAATCTATGGAACTGGTTTTCTGGAGAATGTCACATTAGCTATTCAATATTCTAGGGTATAATACTAAAAATGCACCTGACTATGTGAGGGCTCTCACAAACATAATTTAGAGATTTTATCTCTTCTAAGCCAAAGGAACAATTCAAATGCAGGAAGAAAAAAAACTGAAGACCTGTCCTTAGTGTTCCTATCCCATCTCTGCTTCATATGAGCTTCTTTCTTTATCATCTTTATTGTTGAAAGTGTTTCATAAAGATTGATGCTAAGGTTTCTGATTCATCTAAGTCTGATTTAAGTTGTTGATCCTGTATTTGCTCAATTATCAAATTGTTTCAGTTTCTTTAAGCTTCCCAGTTATTTTTCTCTTTTCCTCCCAAAGATGCTCTTCCTTTCCTATCTCTTAACTCTCATGCCTTAAACTCTGCAATTTTTTCAAAGTTAAAACCACTGATACTATTTTAACTGAGCTATTCACATTTTTTTATACAGCTATTAAAGCAGAGGAGCTTGGGAAGATAGTGGAGTAGGAGGACCCTAAGCTCACCCATCCCACGTTTACAATTAGATATCACTCACATCTGAGTAAATAAACTAGAGAGTGATCAGAAGACTGGCAGAACAAAATCCATAACTAAATGTAGAGAAGGTACTGCATTTGACAGGTTAGAAAGGGCAGAAACCATGGTCAGGAGCTGCCCACAGGAGGGAGGAAGCTGTGGCTATGGAGAGGGAAAGCACCAGGAGCCCAAATGGGATGACAAATCCCCATAACATCTGGCTTTGAAAACCAGAGGAGCCAAATTCCCTGAGTTTGTATAACTTGGAGCCTGTAGCTTTAAGCTGATGTAAGCCTTTTTCAGTTCAAGAGAATAAATGTTTACAAAAAAAAAAAAAAAAAGTCAACTAACTCAGCAGTAGGCCAGCCTGGAGGTTGAGTGTATCTGGGTCCCCATTCTTAAAGAGACAACAACCCACACAGAGCAACATAGAAACAACAGTTTTCCCAATGCCTGGGGAAAATGGCAGGGAGATCTGTTTGTATGGATTTTGGAGCATGTTGGGAGACTTCTCTGGGAACAAAAGAGCTGGCAGGCATTGTTTTCCACCCCCATCCTCTAGCTTAAACACAAAGCCATCTGCAGGAGTTAGGGCTACACAGACATTTGCTACCTAACTTGCTAGCAGTATGCCCCACCCTTGAGTTCTCCTAAGGACTTGCCCACTTTAAGCCTGCTGGAGAAACAGACATAAAGAGGTAGACAAAATGAAGAGGCAGAGGAATATGTCCCAAATGAAAGAACAGGACAAAATGAACTGCAGGAGATCTAAGCAGAACAGGATTAAGTGATATGCCTGACAGAGAATTTAAAGTAATGGTCATAAAGGTACTCGCTGGACTTTGGTAAAAGGTGGAAGACATCAGTGAGACCCTTGACAAAGAGATAAAAAACAACATATCAGAAATGAAGAACTCAATAAATAAAATTAAAAATACTATAGATGGTATAAATAGCAGGCTACGGGAAGCAGAGAAATGCATAAGGATATGTATAAGAACAGAGTAATGGAAAGCAGTCAAGCTGAACAGGTGAGATACAACACTGCATAATGAGAACAGACATAAAGAACTCAATGACACCATCAAGTGTAATAACATTTGCATTTTAGGGATCCCAGAATGAGAAGAGAGAGAAAGGGGGGCAGAGAGTATATTGGAAGAGATAATAGCTGGAAACTTTCCAAATCTGTGGAGGGAAACAGAGATTCAGATTTAGGAGGCACAAAGATCCCCCAATAAATTCAACCCAAGGAGGTCACACCAAGAAACATAGTAATTAAAATGGGAAAAAAAAATAGTGATAAAGAATTTTAAAGGTTTCAAGAGAAGAGAAAATAGTTATATCCAAAGGAAATCTCATAAAGCTATCAGCTGATTTTTCAGGCCAGGAGTGGCATGATATATTCAACATGCTGAAAGAGAAAAATCTGCAGTCAAGAATACTCTATCCAGCAAAGCTATCATTCAGAATAGAAGAAGAGATAGTTTACCAGACAAACAAAACTTAAAACAATTAATGACTACTAAACCAGCCCTAAAAGAATTGTTAAGGGGGAAAAATGTTAAAGGGGACTCTGTGAGTAGAAAACAAAAACCGTAAGTAAGAGTAAGAAAAACAGAAGGCAAACAAAACAAAACCAAAAAAAAAAAAAAAAAAAAAAAAAAACAACCACAACCACCACCCCCAACAACAACAAAACAAGTATATCCGTAAAAATCAGTCTAGAGAAGTATAAAATGAAAGGATATAAAATATGACCCAAATATCTGAAATGTGGAGGGGAGAGAAATAAAGAATGAATTCAAAATTAAGTGACCATCAGTTAATAGAGACTGCTATATGCAAAAGATGTTATATATAAACCAAATAGTAACCAGAAATAAAAAAATAAAATAAAATAGTAGATATGGAAAAAAATAAAAAGTAAGTCAAGTACTTCGCTAAACAAAGCTAACTAATCATGAGAGAAGAGAGCAAGAGAAGAAGGGAACAGAGAACTACAAAAACAACTATAAAACAAGTAACAAAATGTCAATAAATACACACATACCAATAAATACTTTGAATGTAAATAGACTAAATGCTCCAATTAAAAGACATAAGGTGATGAAATGGATAAAAAATTAAGACCAGTCTATATGCTACCTACAAGAGATTCATTTCAGACCTAAAGACACATGCAGACTGAAAGTGAAGGTATGGAGAAACATCTATCATGCAAGTAGAAGTGAAAAAAAGCCGGAGTATTGATACTTATATTGGACAAAATAGGCTTTAAAACAAAGGCCATAACAAAGGACAAAGAAGGACACTATATCATCATAAATGGTACAGCCCGACAAGAAGATATAACAATTGTAAATATGCAGCCAACATGGGAGCACCCAAATACATAAAGCATTTAATAAAAAGCATAAAGGAAATCATTGGTAGTAATACAGTAATAGTAGGGGACTTTAACATCCCACTTACATCAATTGATAGATCATCCAAAAAGAAAATCAACAAGGAAACAGTGGCTTTGAATGACACTTTAGACCAGATGGATCTAACAGATATATTGAGAAAGTTCCATCCTAAAACATCAGAATACATGTTCTTTTCAGGTGCACATGGAACATTCTCTAGAACAGAATGCATGTTAGGCCAGAAAACAAGTCTCAACAAAAAGACTGAAATCATACCATGCATCTTTTGTGACCACAATGCTATGACACTAGAAATCAACCATAAGAAAAAAACCTGGAAAGTACACAAATACATGAAGGCTAAATAACATGCTATTAAACAATGAATGGGTCAACCAAGAAATCAAAGATGAAATCGAAAAATACATGGAGACAAATGAAAATGAAAACACAATGGTGCAACATCTTTGAGATACAGCAAAAGCTGATCTAGGAGGGAAGTTTATACCAATACAGGCCTACCTAAAGAAGCAAGAAAAATCCTAAATAACAATCTAACCTTACATCTAAGGAACTAAGAAAGGAATAACAAAACCCAAAACTAGTAGAAGGAAAAAAAATAATAAAGATTAGAGCAAAAATAAACAAAAAATAACAACAAAAAACGGATAGAACATATCAATGAAACCAGCAGCTGGTTCTTTGAAAAGATCAACAAAATTGATAAGCCTTTATCCAGACTCATTGGAAAAAAAGAGAGAGAGGACTCAAATAAATAAAATCAGAAATGAAAAGGGAGAGATAACAACTGACACCACAGAAATATAATAGACTGTAAGAGAATATTATGAAAAACTGTATGCCAACAAATTGGATATCTAGAAGAAATGGATAAATTTTACAAACATATAACTGCCCAAAATTGAATCAGGAAGAAATAGAAAATTTGAACAGACCTATTAACAACAATGAAATGAATCAGTAATCAAAAAACTCCCAGCATGGGGTGCCTTGGTGATGTAGTTGCTTACATGTCTGACTCTTGATTTCTGCCCCAGGTCATGATCTTGGGATCATGAGATGGAGCCCCACATCAGGCTCCATGTCCAGTATGAATTCTGCTTGAGGTTCTTTCTCCCTCTTCCTCTGCCCCTCCCACTCGTGCTCTGTCTCTCTAAAATAAATAAATAAATCTTTTTAAAAAAAAAAGCTCCCAGCAAACAAAAGTCCAGGGTCAGATGGCTTCGCAGGCAAATTCTAACAAACATTTAATGAAGAGTTGATACCTATTCTCAAAGTATTCCAAAAAATAGAAGAAGAAGGAAAACTTCTTAATTTATTCTATTAAGCCAACATTATCTTGATATCAAAAACAGATAAAGACACTATGAAAAAAGAACTACAGGCCAATCTCTGATGAAAGTAGATGCAAAAATCCTCAAGAAAATATTAGCAAACCAAATCCAATAATACATTTTTAAAAAAGCATTCACCATGATGAAGTGGGATTTATCCCTGAGATGCAAAGGTGGTTTAATAACAAGTTAATCAACATGATACATCTCTTCAATAAAAGAATGGATAAAAACCATATGATCACTTCACTAAATGCAGAAAAAGATTTGACAAAGTATAACATCCACTCATGAATAAAAATCCTCAGCAAAGTACTTTGGATTAGAGGGAACATACCTCAAAATATAATGGCCATACATGAAAATCCCACAGCTAACACCACTTAAGTGGGAAAAAATGAGAGCTTTTCCTCAATGGTCAGGAACAAGACAAGGATGTCCACTCACTCTCACCACTATTATTTAACGTAGTACTGGAAGTCCTAGCCACAGATACCAATAAGAGGAAGGAATAAAGGGCATCCGAATTGGTAAGTTAGAAGTCAAACTTTCACTGTTTGCAGACGACATGATACCATATATATAAAAAACTCTAAAGACACCACCAAAAAAATACTAGAACTTATCAATGAATTCAGTAAGATTGCAAGATACAAAAATCAATGTACAGAAACCTGTGGCATTTTTATACACGAATAATGAAGCAACAGAAAGAGAAATTTAGAAAGCAATCCCATTTGCAATTGCACCAAAGATAATAAAATCCCTAGAAATAAACTTAACCAAGGAGGTGAAATACCTACACTCTGAAAACTACAAAACACTGATGAAAGATACTGAACATGACACAAATAAGTGGAAATATATTCCATGCTCATGGATTGGAAGAATAAACATTGTTAAAATATCCATACTACCCCAAGCAATCTACAGATTTAATGCAATCCCTATCAAAATACCAACAACATTTTTCATAGAACAAACAATACTGAAATTTGTATGGAACCACAGAAGACCCCAAATAGCCAAAACAATCTTGAAGAAGAAAAGCAAAGCTAGATGTATTATATTCCAGATTTCAAGTTATACTACAAAGCTGTAGTAATCAGAACAGTATGGTACTGGTTAAAAAAAAAAAAAATAGGTACATATATCAATAGAATAGAATAGAAAGCCCAGAAATAAACCCACACTTATATATATGGTCAATTAATCTTTGACAAAGGAGGAAAGAATATGCAATGGGAAAAAAGCCTCTTCAACAAATGGTGTTGGGAGAAATGGAAAAGAATGAAACCTGAAAGAATGCAACATGCAGAAGAATGAAACTGATCAGTGGCTTACGCCTTACACAAAGATACATTCAAAGTGGATTAAGGACCTGAATGGAGACCTGAAATTATAAAAATCTTAGAAGAGAGCATAAGCAATAATTTTTCCAACATCTGACGTAGCACCTTTTTTCTACATATGTCTCCTGGGGCAAGGGAAACAAAAGCAAAAATAAACTGTTGGGACTCCATCAAAATAAAAAGCTTCTGCACAGCAAAGGAAACAGTCACAAAACTAAAAGGCAACCTACTGAATGGGAGAGATTTTTGAAAATGATATCTCTGGTAAACTGTTACTGTCCAAAATGTATCTATACCTCAACACCCAAAAAACAAATAATTAAAGTGTCAGCAGAAGACATGAGCAGACGTTTCTCCAAAAAAGATACTCAGTTGGCCAACAAACACATGGAAACATGCTGAACGTCACTCATCATCAGGAAAACGCAAATCAAAAGTACAATGAGATACCTCACACCTGTCAGAATGGCTAAAATCAAAAACACAAGAAACAACAATTGTTGGACAGGATATAGAGAAATAGGAACCTTTGTGCACTGTTTTTGGGAATGCAAACTCACAGCCACTCTGGAAAACAGTATGGAAATTCCTCAAAAAGTTTAAAAGGGAACCACCATACCATCCAGTAATTGAACTACTGTGTATTTACCCCAAAAAATGCAGAAACACTAATTCACAGGGATTCATGCACCCCTAAGTTTGTTGCACCATTATTTGCATAGCCAAATTATGGGAGCAGCCCAAATGTGCACTAATAGATGAATGGATAAAGAAGAGGTGGTATATATATACAATGGAATATTAGATCTAAAACAGAATGAAATCTTGCCACTTGGAGCAATGTGGATGGAGCTACAGAGTATAATTCTAAGCGAAATAAGTAGTCAGAGAAAGACAAATGCCATATTATCTCACTCACATGGAACTGAAGGAAGAAAATTAACGAACAAAGGGAAAAAAAAGGAGAGAGAGAGAGAAACCAAGAACCAGACTGTTAACTATAGAGAACAAACTGGTGGTTAGCAGAGGAGAGATTGATGAGAGAATGGATGAATTAGGTGATCAGGATTAAAAGAGCACACTTAGCATGATGAGCACTGAGTAATGTATAAAATTGTTTTTTGTTTTTGTTTTTTTTTTAAGAGTTATTTAGAGTGTGAGAGCAGGAGCAGGGGGAGGGCAAAGGGGGAAAGGGAGGGAGAGAGAGAGAGAGAAGCAGACTCCCCATTGAGTGAGGAGCCCAATGTGGAGCTTGATCTCACAACCCTAAGATCATGACCTGAGCTGAAATCAAGAGTCAGATGCTTAACTGACTGAGCTACCCAGGCGCCCCAATGTACCGAATTGTTGAATAACTGTATTGTATACCTGAAACTAATATAACACTGTATGTTAACTATACTGGAATTAAAATAAAAAATAAAATAAAAAAAGCAGATAATTAAAAAATAGCTATTAAAGCACTGGGCATAAGGGGAACAATATTGACAGTAGAATTCCAGGCCTTATCATGGTCACTAGAATGGCTTTGTTAGTGGATATGTTGTTTCATTATTTTACTTCCTAAACTAAAATTGTTGCTGATTTCTCTGCAGTTCTTGGGGTATGTGTGGCATTATAAATCTCTACATCTGAACCAAATTTTGGGTGGGGACCATCTGTCACTGCGAGTGACCATCATATTAGACTACCTCATGTCTATATTAGTTTAATAATCTCTATATTAGCAAGTTTACTAATTAATAACCCTTTTAAATTAAAGAAGGAGGAAGTCTAGTTAGTCTGTATTTTTTTTACTCTAGAAAGTCGTGCTAGTCATCAGAAGTTTGGCATTAGCTACTTTAAAATAGTGTTTTACTGGGGCGCCTGGGTGGCTCAGTTGATTGGGCACTGACTTCGGCTCAGGTCATGATCTCAGGGTCCTGGGATCGAGCACCGCATCGGGCTCCCTGCTCTGTGGGAAGCCTGCTTCTCCCTCTCCCATTCCCCCTGCTTGTGTTTCCTCTCTCGCTGTGTCTCCCTCTGTCAAATAAATAAATAAAAGCTTTAAAAAAATAATAATAATAATAAAAGAAAATAGTGTTTTAGTGTATTTTAAATCACATTTCATAAAAAAGGCCTTCCTGTTTACATATTACATCCCTTTGGGACTTCTCAGACATTTTTATCTTCAATCCCTGAAATAAGACCATTAAATAAAGAAACAAATTATTAAAAGAAGTGGAAGAGAAATAATTTTATTGTAAGAAGGGGTGCTGATAAGAAAGATAATAAGATAGCTCAAAAATATCTAAAAGTTGGAAGAGACAATGCTACAATAAATGATTGCTGGCCATTGCTATGTCTTAAGCACTGAGTATTAGAATAAAAAAATAACCAAGACTTATTGAACATATATAAGTACGACACATTGAGATTAGTTTTGTGTAAACATTAGCTAATTCATCCTTGAATTGATTTTGAGGTTGGTTTTTTTTTTTTTTTTTTTAAAGATTTTATTTATTCATTTGAGACACAGAGATACAGAGAGAGAGAGCATGAGCATGGAGAGAGGCAGAGGGAGGAGAAGCAGGCTCCCCGCTGAGCCAGGAGCCCGATGTGGGTCTCGATCCCAGGACCCTGGAATCATGACCTGAGCCGAAGGCAGATGCTTAACCATCTGAGCCACCCAGGCGCCCCTTGGTTGGTTTTTTTTTTTTATCCTTACATTATAGATAAAGAATTTTAGGCCCAGATAATTTCATTTCCTTCAACAAAGCTTTATAGCTAGCAAGTGATAGAGTTGGGATTCATATATACATATTTCTTTTTTTTTTAAAGATTTTATTTATTTATTTGAGAGAGCGAGAATGAGAGAGAGAGAGAGCATATGAGAGGGAGGAGGGTCAGAGAGAGAAGCAGACTCCCTGCTGAGCAGGAAGCCCGATGCGGGACTCGATCCCAGGATTCCAGGATCATGACCTGAGCCGAAGGCAGTCGCTTAACCAACTTAGCCACCCAGGCGCCCCTCATATATACATATTTCTAAATCCAAAGCCTATGCAGAAATGTAACCATTAAATTCTCCAACTACATTATACTGTGCATTAAAAATAACAACAACACTTTATCACCCATAATTTTATTTTAAATGTCCTAGTGACTTGTTTGAGTACAGAATGATAGAAACTGCTGTAGTTAAGACTCAGGTCTGGATCTTCTTGTACCAAATCACATGTTCCTTTAACCATTCTATCTATGTTCCTCTCAACTCAGAATCAAGTAATCACAGATTTGGAAGGGGCTTAAAGGATCAGCTAATAGACACTGTTCTCTGGGCATGATATCTGATAAAAAGCATCATCCAAGACCACTGCCTTCTCACCCTTTGTTCTTCTAGGTACTGTGCATCTCCATTTTGCAAACCAATGATCTTTTCTGGTACTTGCTCTGTGCTGCAAAACAAGATAAAAGAAACAACCAAACACTTAACATTTTACAAATAAACTCATGCATTTTTTTCTAAGTGAATAATTTGTAAACTAAGTATATTTAACTTAAAGCAGTTTTGTGATTTACTGAAATTCATTATCCTAACCACACTGTCCACTGTCTACTTTTATCCCCAGGCAATTTTACTCCCCTTTTGTTGTGTCCCATTTAGTTTTCTTTATCATATGTTATCTGTTAGCAAGTCATTCCAGCCTGTTTGTCAGCTTTAGGAGGGGACAAAAGATTTGGTTAACTATTATAATTTGGGGAATACAATTTATACTACTTTGTCAAGGTGTGGAGTCATACCAGTCCCTAAGTTAAATCTCTCTCTCTCTCCCCCTTGTTTTGTTTATTTATTTGTTTTATTTAGTGCCTTAGCTTGGGGCTTAGTAGAGAAGGGAATTTAGAAAAGAAGCTGCAAATAGCATACTTTATCTCACTGGCAGATTCTTCAGAGACTGACTTATTAAAAATATATGCCTATTTTTATATCTGAGGTTAAAGACTAAATTTACCATGTAATGTTCATATTTCTGTTGTATATTGTGAAGTTATAAATTATTGATCAGTATTGTTCTACTGCATTTTAATCTTCAGCAGTAATTTGTCTGTAGTAAATTGCTCCCATTTCATTTCAATTAATTCTGTACAGTGGGGACCATGCATTTTGACCTTAGTCTTCAGTGAGGGATGCATGATGATTAATAATGTCTATAATATTTTCACTAGACAATTGCAGGTGCTGGTCTTAATTATTAAAAAGAAGAGAAAACAAGAATGTATAATGCAAGTATAATATTCCTTAAAACTTACCAGATATCTGGTAGGAGATAATTGATGATATGTCTAAAAACCAAGTTATACTAGATAGTTCCATATCTATTTTAGTGGTATGTCTACATTATGGCATTATGTTCCCTTTCATATAAAATTTCAGCACTAGAAGTAAATGCTACCAGTTTTTTTTTGTATTTTTGATCTATTGTTTTGATTAATTTATTAATTGTAATGCATTAAAGTTAATAAATTGCATAATGGGGAAGAATACTGGACTTGCAACCAACTTTTATTATCAACCATGTGACTAGTTAACCTTGGACTCAATCAGTATTCTTGGGATTCCATTTTACTTTCCTGAGATTTAGAATCAGAGTAACAGACCTGCCCTGCTAGAGATACAATGGGATATCGTAGGGAATAGTTACATAACATCTGTGTTAGTTGTATATTTATCAGAGATAGTAAAAGAGGAGCTTATGGAGTTTGAAAGGCAGGAGGGAAGTGCATACTGAGGAATAACATAATTAAAATCTAGCACAATAGTTGTGTTTAGCCTTGTGGATAGGGACTTAGACCCTGTGATGTCAAAGTTTGCTAGAACCCTAACATCCTATCATGGTTGAGTTGTAAACCTAGATAAAATGATGAAAAGCTAAAACAAACAAACAAAAAAACTAGTTAGAGTGTACAGAACCTCTTTTATTTTAATTTATTTATAACTTCCTTACACCATATTTCATGGGAGAAGCTAGGATGGCAAGATGGGAAATGTTGAATAAAAGCACAAATAGTCACTCCAATTACCAGGTGAATCTAGGATAAACTATGTGCAGCAAATGGTGCTGTCAGGTCCTGCTCCATGAGGGCTAATTATTGTTTATCCTAAGAATATGTATGTAATGGGCTGTATCTGCTTGGCTCTGAAAGGGGATAAGATTTTTTTTTTGTCTCTGCAATCTTTTAGGGTATTTCCTGTGATTAAACCACACTGTGGTTTAATGCTTATTCAATAATAAAACTGTTTTCTTTCTCTACTACCTTTGTGGAGATGTTTTCTGAATTGGGAAAAGATTTTCTTTTTAATTATATTTCCCCAACAAACAGCAATGTTTGTGTGTGTGTGTGTGTGTGTGTGCGCGCGCGCATGCACGCACACGTGCTCATTTTGGAAAATATCAAAGAAAAAAATCAGAATAGTTCTGCATTTATCTATATTGTATTCAATCAAAATGTCTAATCTATTCTGTTAACGAAGCATACATATAGAACCCACTGCCCATGGATAATTAGTTAATAGTTTGATATCATAGTTTTATTTGAGATGTATAAAATAAAAATCCCCCTTATATTTTTTAACATGTATGTGCCAGATTTTCCAAATGTTGCCCAAAGTCACAGTTATTATAATCCATATTTTAAATAGTACCATCACTTACCAGCTATCTATTGTTGAAATACATTTCTGGGTCAAGATGGAGCTACTCCTACCCAGGTTGCGACATCAGTAAACTAAAACTTAGATAACTTTTGTGTCCCTGTAAATGCTGTGCTTGACCAGAAACACAGTATATCCAGTCAACCAGTCCCAAAACACCAGACTGACACTGGGCTCTGAATTTAACTCTTGTTTCTTCTCACCACAAGGAAAGTTGACTATCAGCCAATCAGATATTTTCTATTTGTTTCTTCTTTCTTCATTATCTTATAATAGCTTCTTGTTTTTTGCCCCATTGTGCAATTCTCCAAATGGAGACTGTCCACTTCAGGAAGTGTTAAATAAAGTTTGTATCACCTAAATTAGTCTTCTTTAATAATTTTAACACTGGGGCGCCTGGGTGGCTCAGTCGTTAACCATCTGCCTTCAGCTCAGGTCATGATCCCAGGGTCCTGGGATCGAGTCCCATATCGGGCTCCCTGCTGGCAGGAAACCTGCTTCTCCCTCTCCCACTCCCCCTGCTTGTGTTCCTGCTCTCACTATCTCTCTGTCAAATAAATAAATAAAATCTTTAAAAAAATAATAATAATTTTAACACTATTTAAAAAGACATTTATGTTCAATCTAATGTTGATATATAGATAGGAACTGTGCTAATACAGAGATTCAGGAAATTATATAGTAGTTATTTTTTCTATAGAAGAGTAAAAAATATAGGATAGCTGTAGGTGGAATTTTAAAATCTCAATAGAAGTTGCTAATTGCAAAAGCTAAGATGGGACATAAGAAGAAAGGCTGTTTCTAAGGTTACCGTATGTTACCGTCCTGAATTAAATACACTTTGGAATACTTTGGAAAATATCGTATTAGAAAATACAGTTTGGAAAAATTCTAGTTTTATGTAATAGTGTGAGACTATAGGCCATGTTTTCTAACTAAAAAAATTGGAGGGGACAGTTCAAGAAATAGTATTGTGTTAAAATCTCTTGAAACATCTATATACATTTCTAAAAGATTGGAAAGTTCCAGTTACAAATTGCATGTTTAGCATACTTTTTTTTTTACATTTTTTAAATTTTATTATGTTATGTTAATCACCATACATTATTAGTTTTTGATGTAGTGTTCCATGATTCATTGTTTGCGTATAACACGCAGTGCTCCATTCAGTACATGCCCTCTTTAATACCCATCACCAGGCTTACTCATCCCCCCACCCCCCTCCCCTCTAGAACCCTCAGTTTGTTTCTCAGAGTCCATAGTCTCTCCTGGTTCGTTTCACCCTCTGATTTCCCCCCCTTCATTTTTCCCTTCCTACTATCTTCTCTTTTTTTAACATACTTTTATCTCTTCCTCAGAATCCTATTAACAAGAGGGATGAGACAGATGGGACACATCTATTGTTTTTATAAACCTTTTAAACTCAACTTATTGCATGTTTTGCAGTAATTTGAAACATCATTTACCAATCCCTATTTATTTCAATTCATTTTTCGTTTGCTCCAACTATCAGTTGTTTTTCCATGGTTTTCTTTTTAACCTACAAGGAAAATTTTCTTGTGGACTATTTAATCCTTGTTTATCTTGGATATCTTTTTTTAAAAAAATGGATTTTATTATTTGACCAGTGATATTATGTTACTTTTTGAGGAATGACACATGACTGAAATGGAATGATTAAAGTGTAACAGAAGAAAATGTCAGTTTACAACATCTTCAGACCTAGAATTAACTTCTTTGTGCTCCCTGAGTCTTGGTTTGATTTCCCTCATACCAAGAATCAAATGTTCCTATAAAAGTAAAGACTAAAGGCAGCTTTGGGTAGACTATCACTTGAATTAATCTTGCTGATACTTTTCTGCAGCCATTTAAGTTTTCAAAGGATAGATATATTTTCTTTCCAAATTATAGTATGAAAAGAACTATTTTGTTTCTGTAAGATCTCATATATGGTCCAAACAGTGTTTTTATGGGGTTATTGTTTGGTTTAATGAACACAGTTATGCACTGAGGAGTACTTACCTCTGTCATAATGTGCCATATTATCAATGCCATTGTAAATGTATCAACTAAGAAACTGATATCAGTAGTAGGTTGGTTGTTCTATTATAAAATTAACTTTAGGATCCAAAAAGCTTAGGCCACATGCAAACTAAGTGTGCCTAAATATTATCTTTAATAAATTTAGTTCATTTTGATGTTATTCATCAAAAATTTTGTTTATTTTTTTCACTTTTTTTGGAGATTAAGGTAGTTGAAAACTGCAAAAAAAATTTTTGAAGTTTTCAGTAAGTTCTTGGTAATAAAGGCAGATTTCAAGGGGATATACTTGAAAACATAAGTAGTATTGATTGAATTTGCACATATAAATTCTAAAACACAGTCTTGTGATTTCCCTAAGAGTCAGTGTCAGTAGAGCCATTTAGATTTGGCTAAAAACATTTAAAATATACTGCCAGTAGTTTTGAGATATTGAGTTAGGTAAAGAAAGTAGAGTAGTAACTGTCTCCAGAGAAATCAAGTAATTTCAAAAGAAAAATTATGGGTCAGGCAACTAGAAATTTTGGAGTCTGTTGGTTAGTGCCCAAATCAGTGTATTGAAGAATCTATCTTATTGGTCCTTTGCTTTTCTCTAATATTTAATTTGAAAATTTAAAATAAGCAATAAGACAGTGATTCAAATGACCATGTGTAAGGGATATGACACTGATACTTCAAAAATTACTATTTGGCCAACTGATCTGATATTTAAAAACTATAGCATATGCCGTACTGAAATATATATTCCTGGAGAGTAGTCCCTCTGAAGAAGAATAGCATGTTTGGACTGGAAAGGCCAATACAAATTATGTTGTCTCACCCTAAATGATTTGTACCTTGCAAAACCAAATGGAGCATTCATTCTTTTTTTTTTTTTTTAAGATTTTATTTATTTATTTGTTTGTTTGTTTAGAGAGCATGTGAGCAGGGGGAGAGGCAGAGGGAGAGGGAGAGAGAGAGAATCTTTAGCAGACTTCATGCTCCATCCCACGACCCTGAGATCATGACCTGAGCTGAAATCAAGAGTCAGACACTTAACTGAGCCACTAAGGGGCCCCTGGAGTAGTCATTCAACTCTTTATTGATATCTAAAAGATAATCAGCACCTTGTTAGACTATGTTAAATGATGATAATTAAAAGTTTCTAATTTTAAAATAGGTGAATTAAAACAAATATTTTTTTTAGAATATAATAATATGTGATGCATTATTAAACTTTAATGAGTTTTTTTAGCAAGTGAATTAAAAACAAGACGGGGGCGCCTGGGTGGCTCAGTTGGTTAAGCGACTGCCTTCGGCTCAGGTCATGATCCTGGAGTCCCGGGATCGAGTCCCGCATCGGGCTCCCTGCTCGGCAGGGAGTCTGCTTCTCCCTCTGAACCTCCTCCCTCTCATGCTCTCTGTCTCTCATTCTCTCTCTCTCAAATAAATAAATAAAATCTTTAAAAAAAAAAAATAAATAAAAAATAAAAATAAAAAAAAATAAAATAAAAACAAGACGGTAAATTTTTCATTTTTTAATTTATGTTTCTATGGTATTTTAATGCAGTGAGCATGCACAACTTTTATAATTAGAGAAAAGAGATATATGAGGAACTATGTGAAAGTTGTATTCTATATAGTACTTTATATATTAAAGAATATAAATACGTAACTTTGAAGAAATTTAGAAGTAAGTAAGACTGCAAAGGCTTTATGGTGAGATCTTGCATGAAAATTTGCTTTAGATTTAAGCAATCTGGAAATTCTATCTCATAATCAAAGAAGATGAGGTTTTATCCTAGAGCCTTACTGAATTTGAAAGTCATTCTAAGGATCAGTGTCATTACAGGAGTATCACTTAGCCAGGTTGTACCAATGAAAATAAGATTCATGCCCCGGAGGCAAACATGGAGGAAAAAAATATTTTTTTTTCTTCCTTTTTTTTTTTTTTAGTAAAAAAAGCAGACCATCTCCAGGAGGGCAAGATACATTATGTTCTTGACCTAAGAAAGATACAGGATAAGGGCTCTTTGCTGAAGGACAAATGTAGAAAGAATACATGGCAAAAATATTATTTTTCTATGGGAAAATAAACTACCCAGAGACCTAACAAAACCCAACTGGCCACAGGGGGCCATTCAGTCTGAGACAGATTCCTACAGCTAGAGAAGCAGAACTAAAGTCAGTCAAAGGCCAGAGATCCAATCAGAGAAATGTCATTTTGAAAAATAGTGAGAAAAAAGTATCATGTGACCTTGGAGTTTCAGAAACTCTTTGGCATTTGCCTGGATAAAAAAGTTAATGGCTTTAGCAGAGCTTTTTTTTTTTTTTTTTATAGATAGTTTCAGGGAAGAACTGGCAGATAATAATGGAGTAGGGAAGGATGTGAAGGAGCAGTCTTTTGTGATGAGAAGAGAAGGGATCCAGAACAAATGTGGAGAACATTTTCTTCATTTTTTCAAAAGATGAGATTGAACATACAGGGGAAGATAAAAGCAAGATGGTAAGCTAAAAGTGGAGAAGTAATTGTAGGGGGGAAAAGGTACCAAGTACCAAGTATAGGTGCTAAGTCAAGTGAAGACAGTGAAAAACTAGGATCAGCAGAGAAAAGTAGTAAGATCACCAGATAGTGTTGATAACCACAGATTTGCTTTCCAAGTTATGTATGTCATCATAGAGCAAGAAGTTGCATTTATGATAGGAGAATGCAAGAGGGAAAGGAAAGCACAGATTTGAGTATTTACAATGATTAACGTAAAATCTAAAATAGATAAAGAGGAGAATGAGGAAAGTTTGTATCTGAAGAATTGAGAAAAGGTTTTTCTAGTGCAGCTTGATAGGTTGCCTGTCTTGATTAGGTTGAAGTATGAGGTGGGAGGGGGCGGGTTGTTAAGATACTTAACAAGCTCTGTAACTCAGTATAGTTTCCCAATAGTATTAATTGTATTTTCAGTTCATGATGGAAGATGTGCAACCTCAACAGAGTACATGTTTGATTGAACAAATAGTTAAACCAAAATAAAATGCTGTATTAGTATTAGTATGAGTCCTGCAACTCAAACTGTCTGTAGCTAAATAACATGCAGAGGTACCACAGTCTTTATTAATGTAATAATAAAAACCAGGAGGATTTTTTGTTTGTTTTTTTGTTCTTTTTTTTAAATACAGCATTAGCCTTGCCATCAACTTTATGGATTTTAGGCCACATAGATCTTTTAATATGAAGCACAGACTATAAGCTATTCAGTTACTTGCTAATGATGTCAAATTTGATTTCTCTGCCATTCAGGTACTCTCAAAAGTCTGCTGATACAGCTGATACCTGAAAGCATGAGGAATAGGTTTGCTCTTGTTGCCTCAAAATTTTCTAAGATGCATTCTTGTATTAAGTTAGCTCACTGGAAACAATATACCTAGACCACATTACTCTGTTCCACCCCCACTACAAAATGCCTCTATGGAACACTCTTTATTATTTATACTTAGTCATCACCCAGAGATGCTATTAAAGCAGGAAAAAAGAGAAATGTCTCTTATTATCAAGAATATGATTGATTTGAAGGCTCACTGTACCACTATGCTAATATATCTATGGTAGATCGCTCTAAGAAGCCTACAAGTGAAAGGTTCTATTTCTCCTGATGGCTTACTTTACTTTGGGCTGCTAAACAGTGAAAGTTCGCTCACACTGTAAGTTACTTCTGTGCCCTGTTTGCTCAGTTCCTGACCTTTTGCCCTTATCTTCTCTTTCTTTCTTTTCTTTCTTTCTTTCTTTTTCTTTCTTTCTTTTTTTCTTTCTTTCTTTCTTTTTTTTTTTCTTTCTTTCTTTCTTTCTTTCTTTCTTTCTTTCTTTCTTTCTTTCTAGTTTTGCTTATTTTCTTTTTTTCTATATTTAATGTAAGGCTTCCTAAATTTATTTTGTAACTGACAATCTACCTATAAACAACATAATAAACCAGCTGATCATTCCTTGAATCAAATTAGCTTAGTCAAAATAATTCTGTTGGTTATTTCTGTGTTGTTAATTTTGTTTTGTTTCATTTTGTTTTTATTTAAATTTCAGTTAACATATGAACATTAGTTACAGGTGTACAATATAATGATTCAACACTTCCATACCGTACCTGGTGCTCATTACAAGCACACTCCTTAATCTCCATCACCTATTTAACCCATCTTCCCACCCACCTCCATTCTGGTAGTCATCGGTTTGTTCTCTATAGTTAAGAGTCTGTTTCTTGGTTTGCCCCTCTCTCTCTCTCTTTCCCTGCCCCAGGCTTTTTTGTTTTGTTTCTTAGCTTTCACATATGAGTGAAATCATATGGTATTTGTTCTCTGACTGGTTTATTTCACTTTAGCATGATATTCTCTAGCTACATTCATGTCATTCCAAATGACAAGATTTCATCTTTTTTATGGCTGAGTAATATTCCTGTGTGTGTGTGTGTGTGTGTGTGTGTGTGTGTACCACCCCTTCTTTATCCGTTCATCAGTTGGTGCACACTTGGCCTATTTCCATAATTTTGCTATTGTAGATAATGCTGCTATAAACATTGGGGTGCATGTACCCCTTTGAAATAGTATTTTTGTATCCTTTAGGTAAATATCTAGTAGTGCAATTGCTGAATCATAGGGTAGTTCTCTTTTTAACTTTTTGAGGAACCTCCATACTATTTTCCAGAGTGGCTGCACCAGTTTGCATTCCCACCAACAGTGTAAGAAGTTTCCCCTTTCTCCACATCCTCTCCAATACCTGTTGTTTCTTGTGTTGCTGATTTTAGCCATTCTGACAGGTTTGAGGTGATATCTCCTTGTAGTTTTGATTTGTATTTCCCTGATGATGAGTGCCGTTGAGCATGTTTCCATGTATCTGTTGCCTATCTGGATGTCTTCCTTAGAAAAATGTCTATTCATTCATTCTGCTCATTTTTTAACTGGATTATTTGTTTTTTTGTGTGTTGAGTTTTATGATCTCTTTATACATTTTGGATACAAACCCTTTATCAGATATGGCATTTGCAAATATCTTCTCCCGTTACAAAGGTTGCCTTTTGTTGACTGTTTCCTTCACCATACAGAAGCTTTTTTATTTTGATGAAGTCCCAATAGTTTATTTTTGCTTTTGTTCTCTTGCCTCAGTAAACATATCTAGTAAGATGTTGCTACTGCCGACGTCCCAAGGGGTTACTGCCTGTGTTCTCCTCTAGGATTTTGACGGTTTCTTGTCTCACATTTAGGTCTTTAATCCATTTTGAATTTATTTATGTGTATGATATAAGAAAGTGGTCCAGTTTCATTCTTTTTCATGTTTCTGCCCAGTTTCCCCAATACCATTTGTTGAAGAGACTTTTTTCCCCATTGGATATTATTCCCTACTTTGTCAGTGATAAATTGACCTTTTAGTTGTGGGTTCATTTCTGGATTTCTGTAATGTTCTGTTGATTATATGTGTTTATTTTTGTGCCAGTACCATACTGTTTTGATTACTACAGCTTTCTAATATAACTTGAAGTCTGGAATTGTGATCTCTCCAGCTTTGCCTAGCTTTTTTAATGTTATTTTGGCTATCTTGGATCTTTGGTGGTTCCATACAAATATTAGGATTGTTTGTTCTAGTTCTGTGAAAAATGCTGTTGGTATTTTGATAGAAATTGCATTAAATCTGTAATGCATTAAATCTTGCTTTGGGTAGTATTGACATTTTAACAATTATTTATTCTTCCAATCCATGAGTGTGGAATGTCTTTCCATTTCTTTGTGTCATCTTCAGTGTCTTTCACCAGTGTATAGTTTTTAGAGTACAGGTCTTTCTCCTCTTTGGTTAGGTTTATTCCTAGGTATCTTATTCTTTTTGGTGCAAATGTAAATGGGATTGATTCCTTAATTTCTCTTTCTGCTGCTTCATTATTGGTTTATAGAAAGGCAACGTATTTCTGTATGTTGATTTTGTATCCTACAACTTTACTGAATTCATTTATCAGTTCTAGTAGTTTTTTTGTGGAGTCTTCAGGGTTTTATATATATAGTATCATGTCATCTGCAAATAATGAGAGTTTGACTTCTAACTTACCAATTTGGATGTCCTTTATTCTTTCCTCTTACTGATTTCTGTGACTAGGACTTCCAGTACTATATTAAATAATAGTGGTGAGAGTGGACATCCTTGTCTTGTTCCTGACATTAGAGGATAAGCTCTCAGTTTTTTCCCATTTAGGATGGTGTTAGCTGTGGGATTTTCATGTATGGCCTTTATTATGTTGAGGTATGTTCCCTCTAATCCTACTTTGTTGAGGTTTTTTATCATGAATGCGTGTTATACTTTGTTGAATGTTTTTTCTCCATGTACTGAAAGGATCATTTGACTCTTATACATTCTTTTATTAATTTGGTGTATCATGTTGATTGATTTGCAAATATTGAACCACCCTTGCAACCAAGGAATAAATCCCACTTGATTGTAGTGAACTATTTTTTTAATGTATTGTTGGATTTGGTTTGCTGGTATTTTATTGAGAATTCTTGCATCTGTGTTCATCAGGGATATTGGTTTGTAGTTTTCTTTTTTAGTGGTGTTTATCTGTTTTTGGTATCAGGGTAATGCTGGCCTCATAGAATGAACTTGGAAGTTTTCATTCCTTTTCTATTTTTTGGAATAGTTTGAGAATAGGCATCAACTCTTCCTGAAATGTTTGGTAGGATTCCCTTGGGAAGCCATCTGGCCATGGACTTTTGTTTATTGGGGCATTTTTGATTAACCAATCAATTGCTTTACTGATTATCAGTCTGTTCAAGTTTTCTTCCTATTTCAGTTTTGGTAGTTTGTATGTTTCTAGGAATTTATTTCTTCCAGATTGCCCAATTTGTTGGTATATAAATTTTCATAATATTCTCTTATAACTGTATTTCTGTGGTATTGGTTATGACTCTCCTCTCCCATTTGTGATTTTATTTATTTGGGTCCTTTTTCTTTTCTTTTTGATAAGTCTGGCTAGGAGTTTATCAATTTTATCATTTCTTTCAAAGAACCAGCTCCTGGTTTCATTGGTCTGTTCTACTGTTCTTTGTTTGTTTCGGTGTTGTTTGTTTCTGCTCTAATATTTATTATTTCCTTCCTTTTGCTGGTTTTAGGTTTCATTTGTTGTTCTTTTTCTAGCTCCTTTAGGTGTAAGGTTAGTTTGCGTATTTGAGATTTTTCTTGCTTCTTGAGGTGCCTGTATTGCCATATAATTCCCTCTTTTGTACACTTTTGCTGTATCCCAAAGGTTTTGGACTGTCGTGTGTTGATTTTCAATTCTTTCCGTGTATTTTTTTTTTAATTCCTTGTTTAATTTCCTGGCTGACCGATTCATTCTTTAGTAGGGTGTTCTGTAGCCTCCATGTATTTGTGGTCTTTCCAAATTTTTTCTTACAGTTGACTTCAAGTTTCATAGTATTGTGATTGGAAAATATGCATGGCATGATCTCAGTCTTTTTGTTGAGGCCTGAATTGTGCCCTAGTATGTGATGTTTTTTGGAGAATGTCCCATGTGCATTCAAAAAGAATGTGTATTCTGCTGCTTTAGGATGAAGTGTTCTGAATGTATCTATTAAGTCTATCTGGTCCAGTGTGTCATTCAAAGCCATTGGTTCCTTGTTGATTTTCTGTTTAGGTGATCTGTCCATTCCTGTAAGTGGGGTGTTAAACTCCCTTACTATTACTGTATTATTATCAGTTATATCCTTATGTTTCTTATTGTTTTATGTATTTGGGTGCTGCCATGTTGGGTGCATAATTATTTACAATTTTTGTATCTTCTTGTTGGATTGTCCACTTTATGATTATACAGTGTCCTTCTTCGACTTTTGTTACAGTCTTTGTTTTAAAGTCTAGTTTGTCTGATATAAGTATTGCTACTCTGGCTTTCTCTTGGCATCCATTTGCATGATAAATATTTCTCCATCCCATCACTTTCAATCTGCAGATGCCCTTAGGTCTAAAATGAATCTCTTGTAGGCAGCATATAGATGGGTCTTATTTTTTTATCCATTCTGAAACCCTGTTTATTGGAGTGTTTAGTCCATTTACATTCAAAGTAATTATTGTTAGATTTGTATTTATTACCATTTAAGTACTTGTTCTGTCATTGTTTTTGGAGATTTTTCTCTGATCGTTTCTTGTCTTTGTCACTTTTGGTCTCTCCTTTGCACTCAAAGAGTCTCCTTTAATATTCTTGCAGGGATGGTTTCATGGTCATGAAGTCCTTTAGTTTTTGTTTGCTGAGTAAACTCTTTATCTCTCCTTCTATTCTGAATGATAGCTTTAATGAGTAGAGTACTCTTGGCTGCAGATTTTTCCCATTCAGCACTTTGAATATACCATGCCACTCTCTTCTGGATTGCCAAGTTTCTGTTGAGAAAACTTCAGCTAGCCTTATGGGTTTTACCTTTTATGTTAAGGACTTCTTTTGTCTTGCTGCTTTTAAAATTTGCTCTTTATCATTGTATTTTGCAAATTTAATTACAATATGTCTTACTATTGGCCTGCTTTTGTTGATTTTGATGGGAGTTCTCCATGCTTCCTGGATCTGGGTGTCTATTTCCTTCTCCAGATGAGGGAAGTTTTCTGCTCTTATTTCTTCAAATACATTTTTGTCCCCTTTCTCTTCTTTTTCTGGGTCTCCTATAATACAAATGTTATTAGTTGTGATGGAGTCACTGAGTTCCCTATGTCTATTCTCATGTTGCATAATTCTTTCTCTCTTTTGTTCAACTTCATTACTTTCCATTACTGTATCTACTATGTCATTAATTTGTTCCTTTACTTCTTCTAGCATGCTGTTAAGTGCATCAAGCCTGTTTCCAATCTTGTTATTCTACTCTTCATCTCTGATTGATCTTTTTTAACTATTTTATCTCTGTCTATGTTGCCTATTCTTTTCTCAAGGCTGGTGAGTATCCTTATGATTGTTGCTTTAAATTCTTCATCAGGCATGTAATTTATATCTGTTTAACTAGATCTCTGTCCATGGCCTTGTCTTGTTCTTTCATTTGGGATAAATTCCTCTGTTTTCATATTTTGTGTAAGTCTCTGCCTTCTTTTGTGTGTTAGAAAAGTCAGCTATTTCTCCTGATCCTGAAAGTAATGGCCTTATGAAGAAGAGGTCATGTAGTGCCCAGGGCATGGTGCTTCGGGAAATATCTCCAATGTGTGCTGCGTGCACTCTGCTTTTGTGTTTTCACTGCTCTGTGCTTCAGGCCAGTCATCTGCAGAGGCTCCCCTTGCCTTTTGTGGATAGTACTTGGTCCTTAGCCTGAATTTGGCAAGTTTTAACTAGTTGTCCTCTGGTCTACTTGTGAAATGAGACCTGACACCACCTCCACCAGAACTGAGGCCTGCAGAACTCTGTGGTTGTGAGACATGGTGTGGTGAGGGGTTTATGCTGGTCTTCTGGGGTAGGGGCCCACTGCACTAAGACTGAGGCAAGCATGACTGAGAAGGGCAGTCCCACCAGAGTGCAGGATGCTGGGGCTTAATGTATGCAAGGTAGACCACCAGTGTTGACACTGTGCTGCTTCACAGAGATGGCTCTGTGTGTATTATACTGTGGGTCAGAGGAGGGAAATTATGCTGATCAACTCCTTTTTTCCCAGAGAGGTGTTTTGTGAACACTGCCTCTCAGGGATGCACTCTGAGAAGAGTGAATTATCTCCCCACTGTGTGTGCCCCAGATGCTTTTCAGGTTGCTCTTTCTGTGCTGTCTGACCCTGGGTTGTTTGCCTGCCTTCTCTCCAGAAGCAGCATAGTGCCTTTGGGGCTCTATCCCACCCACCAAAGCCCACTGACCTTTAAAACTCCAGGCTTTAAGCTCTGCTAGTTGTAAGAACTTACAAAATTCAAACCCTCCTGTTTTCCAAACCAATGGCTTTAGGAAAACATTCTCCTTGTGCCTTTGCCTGTGTGTTCCTCTCTCTCGCCCTTCTTCAGGACCATGGCTCCCTCCCCTCCATAGCACCATGATACATTTCTCCCTTAGACTATATCTCCATACTTCCTACCTTCTTCCATGTGGCCTTTTCTCTACCTTTAGCTGTGGAGTTTGCTCTGTCAGTCTTCAAGTTGATTTCTGTGGTATTTAGGGTGGGTGGTTTAATAGTTATCTAGTTGTGTTCATGGTATGAGGCAAGCCTAAGGTCCTCCTACTCTGCAGCCATCTTCCTCTCTCCTCTGTATTGTTAATTTTGAATCCATTGTGGGACACTTGTATGTTTTAAGGGGAATTTAAGGTATTTATTCTTCGAAATACTTAAATATCAATTTATTAAACATAACCTGCTTGTTATTTGAGTTTAATATGGTAACTGTGGCCTTGCCTCAGTTATGATCTTTTAAGTGATCTCGGTCTATGAAATGAAGAAAATCAAGCATTTACCTTATAATTAAGTACTCAGAGTAGTTAAACAAGTGTTTTATATTTCTATCTTGTAAATTCTTTGCATAAGACTAGATTTAGATTATTTAAGTTTTTATGTACCCATATGTATATGTGTAGTGGTTTCACAAGTATTTGAAAATTCAAGACCACTGAATAACAATTTTGATACTGTGTTAAGTGATAAATATAAATGTCATATAAAAGTACATCTTAAAAATGTTTAATTTTGTGTAGAATTCAAACAGGCAGGAGATGAGAAATAAGCCAAATAGTAATAGAATTTTTTCATGTGCTTTTTTCAAATTTATACTTATATGTGGTCAAAAACATATTTCTGAAAGACTAATTCAAAAACAAAAGAAAAACAAACCAGGACAGTCTTCTCCAATTCTGTCTCATCACCCATCAGAATCAATCACAATATTGCTATGTTTTCAGGTAGTTACCTACATATTTCTAAAGAATGGGTTCTTCTTCCTTCATTCATTTAATCCTTCCTCCTTCCTGTCTTCCATCTTTCTCTTTTTGTGTGTTTTAGACATTATTTGTTGTCTATTGCTTATGTCTAATATAGACATTTCTACATTCAAAGGTTAATATCAAAGTTTCTCATATCCAAGCCCAACTCACATTTTCCCTATTATACTCCCATTATAATTACGTTAGAATATGTAGCACAATCAGTATTTAGTTTTCATATTACTGTGATTTGCAGTTTTAATTCATAGCTCACCTACATAGTATATCAGGATTTTATTTCAGTTTTGGCACACTTTTAGTTTATTTTTCATGGTTCATATTTTTTCATTTACTAATATTTTTATTTTGTGTACTATGATCAATTCAGTCCCTTCCTTGCTGTTTCCTTGCTTGATATTTTCCCTTTGTACAAAAATCACGTTCCCTCAGAATATTCAAATCTTTGTCTCATTTTTTTTCATTTTCTATTTTTGTTCTTAAGAAATTTTATGATTGTTTAATTCTTGATATTCTTTCTTTTCTCTACCAGCTTCTTTAGGATATTTTACAAATTATTAACTTTTAAAATTTTACCCGATATCTTCTAATGAAGTATTTTTTTAATTTTATGTATTTTTAATTTTATATATTTAATTTTATATATGCTCACTGGAGTTAATTTATCTGGAAAATTTTCTTTCACTTCTGAGACATTTTTCTTGGAATTTTTTTCCCTTCAGTTTCTTTTTTTTTTTTTCATTGTTATTTGGATATTGTGCCCTTTGTATTGATTAATATTTCTTATCTATTTTGTTATGTGTGTCTTTTTTTTTTTTTTTTTTTTTTTAAAGATTTTATTTATTTATTTGACAGAGAGAGAGGCAGCGAGAGAGGGAACACAAGCAGGGGGAGTAGGAGAGGGAGAAGCAGGCTTCCCGCGGAGCAGGGAGCCCGACGCGGGGCTCGATCCCAGGACCCTGGGATCATGACCTGAGCCGAAGGCAGACGCTTAACGACTGAGCCACCCAGGCGCCCCTATTTTGTTATGTGTGTCTTTTTTAAAAGTCTGTTATTAGGCAGATATAATCAGTTATGCATTCTAATGTCTATTGTGATTTTTAAATGTCTGCTATCATGTTTCCAAGATCTTATTTTTTCTCTCAGAATGTTTCTTTTTATTATGATTTTAAAATAACAATGTGTGATTTAGTTCATAGATGAAATATTCATATTTTTGAATATTTTTTTTATATTTTTATTTTTTATTTTTTTATTTTTTTTAATTTTATTATGTTATGTTAGTCACCATACAATACATCATTGGTTTTTGATGTCGTGATCCACGATCCATTGTTTACATTTAAAAATATGCTCCCTGCATTTTGCCTTTATCTAAGAGTTCTTTCTTTTTTTTTTTTGTTTTTTGTTTTGTGTGTCTTGGCAACTTTCTTCCATGTTTTAGATTTTTCTTCAATGTTGGGTAATTATTGGCTCCTTCTTCATATGTGAGAGTGAGACATAGCATATTGTTTGAAGCTATGTGTATATGGTGGTAGAGGGACTTGTTTAATGTGTGCCTGTTTATAGGCTGATTGGGCAGTGTCCTGGCCATTTCAACGATAACCCTCAGGTTTAGTATCATGAGATTTTTTTCTCTCCAGCAAAATAATTTTCCCCAGAGAGGTTTTCTGCAATCTCTTGCAGAGATTATGAATCGGGCTACCAAGATTTGGTGGCAAGCAGGGGAAACAGAACCAGCTACATAATTTCAGTGACCCCTTTTTAAAAAATTATTAAGAATTTTAATAAAGCAGAAGTAAAACATTAAAACAAGAGTGAGATCCTTCTGAGTGTGGGCCCTGTGTGACTACTCAAGCCCCTCAACAATAACACCAGCTCTAAGGGGAGCAAGCTGTGAGGGCAGACTCCTTTGTATACTTTCACATAATCCTTGTGGTGACTTGAGGTTCAGTATACCAAAGGTTCTCTGTTTATCTCTCCAGAGATAACTCTCCTGTTTCCTACTGGCAAGTGCCAAGGACAGTATTCTGGCTATAGAGGAAAGGTAGTAGGGAAAAGATTCTAAAACCTAGTGTTTCTTATAAAGAATTTCAATAAATTATTCTGCTTTCAGTCCTAGGTAGATGGTTTTGGTTTTGGTTTTGGTTTTTTTAAGATTTATTTATTTATTTTAGAGCACCCTGTATGTGAGTTGTGGGGAGGGGGAGGGGCAGAGGGAGAGAACCCTCAAGCTGATTCCCCTTTGAGCATAGAGCCTCACCTGGGGTTTAATCTCAGGACCCATGAGGTCATAACCTAGGCCAAAACCAAGAGTCAGACTCCTAGCCAACTGAGCCACCCAGGTGCCCCAGTAGATGTTTTCAATTTACTGCCCTTAATCAGAAATTGGACTTTTTCTTTTTAGTGAAATTAAAAAAAAAAAATAGAAAATTCCTCTTTAAAAATGTATTTCAGGGGCACCAGTGTGGCTCAGTCAGGCAGCCAGCTCTTGATTTCGGCTCAGGTCATGATCTCAAGGTCCTGGGATTGAGCCCCGTGTCTGGCTCCACATTCTGCAGGGAGTGTGCTTGAGTCTCTCCCTCTCTCATCCTGCCCACACACTCTCTCTAAAATAAATAAATAAGGGGCGCCTGGGTGGCTCAGTCGTTAAGCGTCTGCCTTCGGCTCAAGTCATGATCCCAGAGTCCTGGGATTGAGCCCCGCATCAGGCTCTCTGTTCAGCGGGGAGCCTGCTTCTCCCTCTCCCACCCTGCCTGCTTGTGTTCCCTCTCTCACGGTCTCTCTCTGTCAAATAAATAAATAAAATCTTTAAAAAATAAATAAATAAAAAATAAAATAAATAAATAATTTTTTTTTTAAGATTTTATTTATTTATTTGACAGTGAAAGACACAGCAAGAGAGGGAACAAGCAGGGGGAGTGGGAGAGGGAGAAGCAGGCTTCCTGCGGAGCAGGGAGCCTGATGAGGGGCTCAGGCCCAGGACCCTGGGATCATGACCTGAGCCGAAGGCAGACGCTTAACGACTGAGCCACCCAAGCAGCCCAATAAATAAATTAAAAAATTAAAAAATAAAAATAAATAAAAATAAATAAAAATGTATTTAATTTTGCAAACTATAAAGTATTCTACAAAACAATTTAACTTTCTCTTTTTCTGTTCTTTGATCTTTTTTAATTGAAATCTACTTTAGAAATAATCTAAATTTCCCTCATTTTATAAATGAATTAACTAAAACTCAGCTGAGTGACATATATATCATCACACAGCTGCATGGGAGCAAAAGAATGTCACAAATTTTTAAAATTTTCCATGGAGTTTAGTATTTAATGCTTAACTAGCTATTATTTAAACATGGACAGTTTACTTTCCTTGAAAATTTTAGACATCAAAGAATGTCTACTTGGAGAAAAAAGCATACACAGGAAAAAGTAATACCTTTCACACTGTACAAATTCACAAATAATTTTTAATTGAAAATAGCAAATCAGTATCATGGGTTTGGCATTACACTGTGATGTAATAAAATGAGCATCCTGTGGGGCGCCTGGGTGGCTCAGTCGTTAAGCGTCTGCCTTTGGCTCAGGTCATGATCCCAGGGTCCTGGGATCCAGCCCTGCATCGGGCTCCCTGCTCCGCAGGAAGCCTGCTTCTCCCTCTCCCACTTCCCCTGCTTGTGTTCCCTCTCTCGCTGTGTCTCTCTCTGTCAAATAAATAAATAAAAATCTTAGGAAAAAATGAGCATCCTAGAAATTATTAAATCCTTAATTTTAAATATACACAGATTTATTCTGTTAGGAGAATAGAGAATAAAACTAAATTATTATAAAATTGTTTTTATACTTGCTGTGTATTTGTATCTATTTTATGAGTATTCTTGGGTTACTATCTCTAGATTGCAGTTACCAAAAAAAAACAAAAACAAAGCACCCTCATTGTGACCTAAATGTGCATTTTTCCTACATCTATCTGATTAGTGATAACTTGTCTCTTATCTCGTGTCTTAGAATAGAACTACAATAATAATAATAAACCAATAACGGTTTATCTGAATTAGATACTTTCAACTGAGTTTTGCAAACACTTTCTTAAGCCCAGGTAAATATGAATGTACATGAACAGAAGAGTATTATCTATTTTATTTGTAGAGTATAAATACTTCATTCTTTTAGTGAGTCTTAAATACCAAAAGCTTATACTTTGGAACCATTGCTGAGGAAAAGCAATGCCAGCATCTTAATTTTTATCATTTCATCATTCACCTAAAATTTATATGTATACTCCAGGTAAGTCAGTCTTATTCTTGAGCCCATCTTATTGTGTTGTAGTAATAAATGGAATTATTCATTTAGAAGTATGAAGACCAAGGTAGAACTCTTGTTGTTTTCTTTCCACTACTTTAGGAAGTTTTTCCATGTCCAGAATGAAATCCAGTGCTTTTTTTAAGTCAAACTTTACATTGCTATGTTATTTCAGAAAAAGCTCAGCTGGTGTTTGTCCAGTGGGATGAGCTCACGCAGCACAGTATTAAAAAGGAACCATGAAAAAAAAATAAAAAAGACCCATTAAACATTGGTAGACAAAAAAGACTTTTTCTTGTTGGTTTATTTTTTATACATATACATGTCAAAACAAAGTTTTCTTTCTCAAATTTAAACTCAGATTTTTATCATACATTTGACAGTGTTTTTTTTTTTCTCATCTCATCAAAAAGAATTTTTCTTCATTTTATCTAGCATTATATTTCATTTTCAAGGTAAAATATCCACCATTCTCAGATGCTTACTTAGTTGTAAGACTATCCCCTTATTCCTCTCACTAGTACACATGGAATTTATGTTATAGTAGCAAAATATAGCTATAGCATTTTAATTACAAACATGACTCCTTTTCAAATTTACTAAAGTCTTAGTGATACATTTATGGTACTTGTAAAAATATGCTGAATGTTACAAATACTATTATTAAATTGTATTAATATTAGAAATTAAGCTGCATAGATAACCATGAAATGAAGGATAGATAGAAAAGAAAAAAGCAGCTAACATATATTGAATTTTTATTTGGTAATGTTCCCTTTACATAGATTGTCATATTTAATCTTTATAAAGCCACTTTGAGAAAAGTATTATTATTAATGAAGGAAATAAAGAAGTTTAATAATGTGCACTAATAAACAAACATAACAAAAGTCAGGTCTAGAATACAAATCCAAGATATTCTAACTGTTGAGCCTCACATGTCCTCGAGTAAGAATTTTAAAAGATGGTAAAGAAGAATAGAGGATGAGGTTGGAAGTTAAAGATAAATCAGGAAGGATGAAAAGTGGGGACTTAAAAGAATAGATGGCAAAAATTAAACGTGATAAAGTCTTTCTACATGGTGAAAGAAAGTTTTAAGAAAAAAATATATGTTCTTGGGGAATATGAGGAAAATAAATATGTTTTAGTTAAAGTCAAAGAAGGTCATTATGGATTAGATAGGACAGAAAGGCAGTTGGTAAAACTACCAAACTTCTTAGTGGAATTTAGCTACCATGCTGGCACTAGCACAAGTCCTGTAAGGAGTTTGAAGGAGCAGTTGTCTCTGGAGGATACTGAGCATGTTAGACTGTCCAGGGAAACCAGAGAGAATGGACTCAGTTATCAGACAGCATGACAGATTAACCTCATTTAGACACTTAGTCCGCTAACTCTAGTGTAACTGGACTCATCCCAGCTTTAAAGAGTTTCTATAAGTTCACTTAGTGAACAAATGTCAAGTGAATAATATCTGTAGTTTTGTTATTCACGTTCCAGCAGAAAAGAGATCACACACTCATATAAAGATACTTTAAATCATTGTTTTTTCAAGTAAAGGAACTGATTCAAAGGTGTATACAGTGTAGATGGTAAGCATAAGGGACAGTGCTGTAGTCTAGGACTAGTGGTAGCAAACATTTTACCAAGCCTAAGCCTGAAAAGTCAAGGGCAGAGAAAGGTTGATAGAAACCAAATGAAGAAAAGTCTGTCTTAAGAGGAGTAGTGATTTCCACTTCAGAGATCCAGCCAACTAAAGGGGTCCCTGAGAGAAAGTATATTTTGAGGAATTAATACCCTGGCCTAACTTTTCTTCATCTCTTCAGTCTCTTTCAGTGATTTCCTGTATAACCCTTTCATATCTTCTCTCTCCAAAATTTCTTATGCATTATGTCCAATCCTCATTCTCAGATGTTTACCTTAACTTCTATTTCACTAAGAAAATAGGAGCAATCAGAAGACAACTTCCACCAACTCCCAATACCACTTATACAGGTATACTTAATTTTATTGTGCTTCACTTTATTTTATTGTGCTTTGCAGATATTGCATTTTTTACAAATTAAAGGCTTTTGACAACCCTGTGTTGAGCAAGTCTATCAGCACCATTTTTCCAAAAACATTTGTTCACTTCATGTCTCTGTCACATTTTGATAATTCTTATAATATTTCAAACTTTTTCATTAGTATTATATTTATTATGGTGACCTTTAATCAGTGATCTTTGATGTTAGTATTGTATTTGTTATGGGGCATCATGAAATATCCCATGTAAGATGGCAAAGTTAATTGATAAATATTGTGTGTATTCTGACTGCTCCACCAACCTGCCATTCCCCATTTTTCTCCTCCTTAAGCCTCCCTATTTCCTGAACACCATATTGAAATTATGCTAATTAATAAGCCTAAATGACCTCTAAGTGTTTAAGTGAAAGGAAGAATCACATGGCTCTCACTTTAAATCAGAATCTAGAAATGTTTAAACTTAGTCAAAAGCTGAGAGATGCCAAAAGCTAAGCCTCTTATGTGAAATAGTTAACCAAGTTGTGAATGCAAAAGAAAAGTTCTTGAAGGAAATTAAAAGTGCCACTCCAGTGAACACACAATTAGTAAAAAAGTAAAACAGCCTTATTGCTGATATGGAGAAAGTTTTAGTGGTCTGAATAGAAGATCAAAGCAGACATAACATTCTCTTAAGCCAAAGCTTAATCCAGAGCAAGGCCTTAACCTCTTCAATTCTATGAAGACTCAGAGAGGTGAGGTAGTTGCAGAAGAAAAGTTTGAAACTGGTACTAGAGATTGGTTCATGAGTTTTAAGGAAAGAAGCTCTCTCCATAACATAAAAGTGCAAGGTGAAACAGCAAGCACTGATGTAGAACTTGCAGCAAGTTACCCAAAAGACCTAGCTAGGGTCATTAATGAAGGTGGCTACACTAAACAAGAGATTTCTGATACAGAAGAAACAACCTCTATCAGAAGAAGATGCTGGGCTCCTGGGTGGCTCAATTAGTTAAGCGTCTGCCTTCGGCTCAGGTCATGATCTCAGGGTCCTGAGATTGAGTCCCACATCAGGCTCTCTGATGAGCGGGAGTCTGCTTCTCCCCCTCACTCTCCCTTTGTGCTCTCTCTGTCTCTCAAACAAATGAATAAAAATCTTAAAAAAAAAAAAGAAGAAGAAGATGCCATCTAGGACTTTCATAGCTAGGGAGAAGTCAATGCCTGGCTTCAAAGCTTTAAAGGACAGGCTGAGTCTCTTGTTAGTGACTAATGTAGCTGGTGACTTTAAGTTGAAGCCTATGCTTGTTTATCACTCAAAAAAAAAAAAAAAAAAAATCTGAGAGCCCTTAAGAATTATGCTAAATCTACTCTGCCTATGCTCTATAATTGGAACAACAAAACCTATAAGACATCACATCTGTTATAACATGGTTTACTGAATATTTTAAGCCCACTTTAAGACCTAGCACTCGGAAAAAAGATTGCTTTCAAAACATTACTATTCATTGACAATGCATGTGGTCACCTAAGAATTCTGATGGAGATGCACAATGAAATTAATGTTGTTTTCATGCCTGCTAACACAATATCCATTCTGTGGCCCATGGATCACAGAGCACTTTTTACTTTCAAGTCTTATTACTTAAGAAATACCTTTCACAAGGCTATAGCTGCCGTAAGTAGTTATTCCATTAAAGGATGTGGGCAAAATAAATTAAATACCTTCTGGAAGGGATTCACCATTCTAGATGCCATTTAGAACATCTGTGATTCATTGGAAGAGGTCAGAATATCAACATTAACAGAAGTTTAAAAGAAGTTAATTCCAACCCTCATGGGTGACTTTGAAGAGTTGAAGACTTTAGTGGAGGAAGTAATTGCAGATGTGGTAGAAGTGGCAAGAGAATTAAAATTAGAAGTAGAGCCTGAAATTTGTCTGAATTGCTGCAATCCCTTAATAAAACTTTAACAGCTGAAGATTTGCTTCTTATGGATGAGCGAAGAAAGTGGTTTCTTTTTTTAAAATTTTTTATTTAAATTCAATTTAGTTAACATATACTGTATTATTAGTTTCAGGGGTAGAATTTAGTGATTCATAAGTTGCATATAACACCCAGTGGTCATTACATCAAGTGTCCTTCTTAATGTCCATCACCCAGTTACCCCATCCCCCCACCCACATCCCCTCCAGCAACCCTCAGTTTGTTTCCTATAGTTAAAGAGTCTCTTATGGTTTGCCTCCCTCTCTGTTTTCATCTTATTTTATTTTTCCTTCCCTTTCCCTATGTTCATCTGTTTTGTTTCTTAAATTCCACATATGAATGAAATCATATGGTATTTGTCTTTCTCTGACTGACTTATTTTGCTTAGCATAATACCCTATAGTTCCACCTATATCATTGAAATGGAGATATTTCTTTTTGATGGCTGGGTAATATTCCAATGCATATATATATATATATATATATACCACATCTTCTTTATCCATTCACCTAATGATGAATATCTGGGTTCTTTCCATATTTTGGCTATTGTGGACATTGATGCCATAAACATTGGGGTACGTGTGCCCCTTGAGATGGAATCCACTCCTGGTGAAGATGCTGTGAAGATTGTTGTAATGATAATGAAGGATTTGGAATGTTACATAAACTTGGTTGGTAAAGCAGTGGCAGGGTTTGAAAGGACTGACCTTAATTTTGAAAGAAATTCTACTGTGGGCAAAATGCTATCAATCAACTTTGAATTCTACAAAAAAATCATTCAAGAAAGAATGAATTGATGCAGCAAACTTCATTGTTGTTGTATTTTAAAAAAATTTCACAGCCACCTTTTACAACCATCACCCTGATCAGTCAGCAGCCATCAACATTGGAGCAAAACTCTCTACTAGCAAATTGAGTGTGATTTGCTGAAAGCTCAGATAATGCTTATCATTCTTTAGCAATCAAGTATTTTTTAGTTAAGGTATGGTATATATTTTTTTCAGACATAAAGCTATAGCACACTTAATAGACTACACAGTGTAAACATAACTTTTATATACACTGGGAAACCAAAAATTTCATATGACTCACTTCATTGTCGTGGTCTGGAAGTGAACCTATAATATTTCAGAGGTATCCCACTACGAATACGTGCATATATGTGCTCTGCCTTCCTTACTATTACCATGGATGATCTATTGATAGAGGTACCTTAGGGCCAAATCATTCAGTTGTACATTATGTTTCATGTGCTTGTATCTCTCATCAAGTATATCACTCTAAAAATGTACTTTTTTCCCTGTATCATAAATTTTTCCCTCCATATTGAATTATTTCTATCAACACAACAAAAATACAGTTAATTTTTTATTAAAGTAAATCCTCTAATAATTGTTAGGAGACAACCTATGAGTCTATCAGTTTGTACCCATCCTGCAAACTGAAGTACAGACTGTTCTTTTTACAAGAATGTTCATTTGGGAAGCAGATTTAGGCAAAAAGGTTGTGTCTCCTACCAGAGCAAAGGGAAAACTTTCCTGTACTCTTTTATAGAAGACTCGGGTTCCTTAAACTCAGGCATCTTATGTAACTCAAGCCCCTGCATGTGGGAATTAGTGCCTAGAGGATAGACATAAAAATGATGAAACTATAGCTACTGCTATTGCTGTGAATAATAAACTGTCTTTCATTTCTGACCCAGAGTGTTGGGGTCTTCTACTAGCATTCATGAAATTGTAGCAAGCTAACTTGTAATATGGAAGTAAAGCAAAATGTAGACCCTTTACTTTTATCGCCATCAATCTCATTTATCTAATACATGATCCTTCGTGACAGAACTCCTTGAAAATGTTGTCTATATTTATTATCTCAAATTCCAGTCTTCCCATTCTGATTGTATTACTGCACAGAAACTGCTTCTATCAAAATTTGACCTAAAAATTGCTTAGTCCAATAGTCAGTTCTTAGCTCTCATCTTTCATTATTTATAACCAACATTCAACTTCTGATCACACTTTTCCTTTCAAGGTCTTTCTTCACTTTGCTTCTAGATCAATACCATTATGCTTTTGGTCCTTTCATACCACGTGCTAATTTTCAGTATCCTTTGAAAATTTTTCTTCATTTTTTTAGTCTCTTAAGAGTCTATCCCTTATGATAAAGGGCTCAGTCTTGAAACACTTCTCTTTGCTTTCTACATGCAATTTCTGGAATATCTATCTCTTTTAGCATCATGACTTTAATTATCTGTCCACACTGACAACTAGCATATTTATATCTACATCCCAGACCTCTTGAGCTACACATTTACTTCCAACTGCTTGACACATTCACTTGGAAGTAAAATTGGCATATCAAACTTAACATGTTTAAAACTGTACTACATGTTTCCCCCATCAGCCTATTCCTTTCTCAACCTTTAATTCCATATAATGTCAACCACATCCTTTAAGTTGCTTAAGCCAAAAACCTTAAAATTTTCCTTAACTTCTCTTTTTCTCGGGTCATAAATCTAATCTTTCCACAAATTCCTTTGTCTCTTCCTTATATTTAATTATATTTAGAGACATCCACCCTCCTATCACCTCTAATGCTACACCTGGTCTAAACTACCATAATCTCTTATCTAGATTACTGCAATAGCCTCCTAACAGATCACAATATTTCTGTTTCTCCTCGTAAAGTTTATTTTCACCAGAGTAGCTAGAGTAATCCTGCTGTCCTGTAAAATGAAATCTTCACTTCTGTGCTCATACCTCTGTTGGCTTCCCAACTCACACAAAGTATAAAGCATATTCCCTACAGTGACCAAGAGGACTCTTTTATCTCATATTTTACCTCCTTTACTCTCTGACTCACTCTGCCCAATCCATGTAGGCTTCTTCAGTGATCCTCAGATATTCTAGTACATTTATTTTCAAGATACTTAAACTTCCTCCAGATATCCATGAAGCTTACTCCCTCATATCTCTTCACATCTTGGCTCAAATATCACCTTTTCCCTTAAACTTCTAATTCCCTGACCCCTGGAACATTATATAAATCTTTTTTATTTTTTTTACTTCCTATCTCTGACATCATTTCACATAATTTCCATTTTTACTTAAATATTCACAGCTAGAATGTAGGCTCTATGGAGAAATTAGTCTTTTTTTAATCATTCTATAATCATGACATTTGCAGTAGTCCTGGAACATAGTTGGTGTTCAATAAATATTTGTCACATGATTGATTTACTTAATATACACATACTTGGACATATCTCAGAAAGCCTTCCATATATTATACAAATTATTTTAGGGAATATTCTGAAAATGAATAAAACATTTGTCTTTCCTTTCACGTGAAGATCTTTGATCAATACTGTTTTATAGACAGTGTTCAATGAAATATTTAATTTAGTTACTATCCATAAGTAGTTTGTCATATTTCATCAAATTTCAGTTGTTCATCAGTCTATGTTTTTTTTTAAAGGGTTTTATTTATTTTATTATTATGTTATGTTAATCACCATACATTACATCATTAGTTTTTGATGTAGTGTTCCATGATTCATTGTTTGCATATAACACCCAGTGCTCCATGCAGAATGTGCCCTCTTTAATACCCATCACCAGGCTAACCCATCCTCCCATCCCCCTCCCCTCTAGAACCCTCAGTTTGTTTTTCAAAGTCCATTGTCTCTCATGGTTCATCTTCCCCTCCGATTCTATGTTTTATGTAGTTAAATGACTAATAAGCTATATTCCTGACCTTCAAGTTGGGGTCAGTGTTTGTAAATGGCAAGTTGCCATTTTTTTTTATGCAAACATGTTTTTCTCTATATTAATGATCAGTTTTAAGAAAACTCTCTTTTAGAGTTTTCAGAATTTATTTTTTATCCTCATTATCCAAGTCTAATTAGTTACTCCTTTCATATGTTGTTTTGTGTGTGTGTGTGTGTGTGTGAGAGAGAGAGAGAGAGAAATCTGAATTTCTCCAAACAATTATGCAAGTGTTCATTGAGGAGAAGAAGAAATGTAGAAAGGAGTGCCATTGAGAATAGGAAGAGGGGGAGAAGTTTAATCAGATGGAAATTAAAGCTGAAGTTTGTTGTTACGGGTTCAGTTGTGTTTCCCCAAAAAACATATTTAAGTACTAACTTCTATTATCTGTGACTGTGACCTTATTTCAAAATAGAGTCTTTACAGATGTATTCAAGTTAAGACAAGGTCATTGGAGTGGGCCCTAACCCAGTACCAATGCAATTTAACACCCGTAACTGGTATCTTTATAAGAAGAGAAGAGACATGCAGGGAGAATGTCATGTGAAGATGGAGACAGAGATAAAGTGATGTATGAACATGCCAAGGAACACCAGGTATTTGGGTCATCATCAGAAGTTAAGAGAGGCATAGAACAGATTCTGAGCCTTTAGAAAGAACCAACCCCGCCAACACCTTGGTTTCAGATTTTTGGCCTCTAGAACTGTGAGAGAATAAATTTCTGTTTTTTAAGCTACCTGTTTTGTGGTATTTTGTTATGGCAGCCCTAAGAAACTGGTATAATTGGAATGCCCAAAAAACAGTGGAAAAACTCACTATGTACCATTGACTGAGTGATATACCAAGAGAGCAAAGGGGATGGATGCCTAGTCAAGGAGTTGTATCTTGGGCACTATTATCCAAGTCTCACCAGCAACTCCCTAGCTACCTACTGTGGTATGTGAATGGCAGAGCTGCTTAACCTGCTCATATCCTAAAGGCTAAGACAATAAGCTTCTTATGTGCAACGCTAGTGGACAAATGAATCATTACAGACCTCCTAAAGTTTGTCTTTAAATATGACCCTGGGGCCTTGAAAACCTCTACGGAGAAGGAGAGTTTGAAAGCTATTAGTAATGATGTAGATTAATTTCTTACAACCCTAAAGATGGAAAGCTTGGATTTGTGTTTAAGTTATAAGCATTTAAAAATATGCTATAGAGTATACACTAGAGGTTGCCATATACATATCTGCTGCATATGTAAAATCCATATTATTGGAACAGAATATGGACTCTTACATTTGTAAGAGTTATCTGGATATTATGAGCAAAATTGTTTTATTTGTATTAGTTGGGTTTTTGCTTAAATAACCCTTCTTGAAAGTTAGTTTTTTGAATTTATAAATCCATATATTTAAGACCTCATTGAGTTACTACCATATAACTTTTAACAACCTGAATTTTTTTTGAATTTCATTTACTTCTGTAAAAATATGAATAACAGTATGTAATTATTAGAAATGACTAGGCTGATAATATAAATTATTTTAATTAAAAAACATCTGGGTGATAGACATTGGGGAGGGTATGTGCTATGGTGAGTGCTGTGAATTGTGTAAGACTGTTGAATCACAGACATGTACCTCTGAAACAAATAATACATTATATGTTAAAAAAAAAAAAAAGAAGAAGAAGATAGTAGGAAGGGAGAAATGAAGGGGGAGGAATTGGAGGGGGAGACGAACCATGAGAGACTATGGACTCTGAGAAACAAACTGAGGGTTCTAGAGGGGAGGGGGGTGGGGAGATGGGTTAACCTGGTGATGGGTATTAAAGAGGGCACGTACTGCATGGAGCACTGGTGTTATATGTAAACAATGAATCATGGAACACTACATCAAAAACTAATGATGTAATGTATGGTGATTAACATAAAGTAATAAAAAAAATAAAATAGAAATGCTTGAAATAAATAAATAAATAAATAAATAAATATAAAAAGTATCATTATAGTCTAAGCATGAGGAAGAGTCCTCAATCCAGTTAATCTGCAACAGAGTGATGATCTCTTTCAAGAAATTCTGGGAAATGTTTTTAATTCTTTAAGAGTTTAAATGATTTAGCAAAGTATCTCATATCATCAGTTGCAACCTGAGTGTAATTAAAAAAAAAAAAAAAACCTCTAAATGAAGTATTGGTCAGAATTCTTTATTTATACGAAATTATATCCATGCTATTAATTTTTGTTCTTAGTTTAAAGGTTTCCACTGTCTTTTTTTATAAAGATTTAATTATTTGGGGGGGGGGGGAGGAGGAGCAGAAGGAGGTGGGGAGAGAGTCTTAAGTGGACTCCATGCTGAGCGCAGAGCCTGACACAGGGCTCTCTCACAACTCTGAGATCACGACCCAGGCCAAAACCAAGAGTCAGACGCTTAACTGACCAAGCCACCCAGGCCCCCTAGGTTCCACTGTGTCTTATCCAAATAATTTGAAAGGAATATTTTTGTTGAAAGCAATCCAGTAGGGGCGCCTGGGTGGCTCAGTTGTTAAGCATCTGCCTTCAGCTCAGGTCATGATCCCAGGGTCCTGGAATCGAGCCCCACATTGGGCTCCCTGCTCCGCGGGAAGCCTGCTTCTCCCTCTCCCACTCCCCCTGCTTGTGTTCCCTCTCTCGCTGTATCTCTCTCTGTCAAATAAATAAAATCTTTAAAAAAAAAAAAAAGAAAGCAATCCAGTAAATTTTATTTGTGTAAGAATGACTGTCAGGCCAATAAAACTTGACTATAAACACTGAAATCTATTAACTTCTTCAGAAGGAAACTTTTTTTAAAAATACTAATTAGGTCACCCTTGCCACATAGGACAATGGAGAAATAAAAAGATAAATGTTGACAATATCTTGGGCACTACCCAGGAGAATGTGTTTTGTTTAGAGACAAATGTTTAGGTCCACTGCTATACTGGAGTGGTTGTGAATTTTCTACTGTCTTTGGCTGGGTACCTCAACCTGACATAGGGACTCATGTGCAAGTGACATATTATGAAAATCTGGAAAAAGAGTAGGGGAAGTTTGTCAAAGATGAGGAAGAGGCCAGGATAGAGTGAAAGGTCAGGATAAGTCTGATTTCAGTGTCATTTCAGCGAAGGAGTTTTATGCTTAAGAGTTGTCCTGCACAGAATCAAGGGAACATCATTCATATTCTGAGGTGGAAACACCTAGGCACTTCCAGCTCTCTACATTTGTAGGTAAAGGGATAGGTGCTCCAGTGGCTCAATGTTAGTTCTCCAGCCTGAGCCATAGGTATGCACTATTAGAAGCAAATTCATACCAAAGTGTAGCACACAGAAACAGGAAAAAAAAAAAAAAAAAGAGGGGGGAGGATCTGATATGTCTTTGTGGAATAGACAGAGCCCCTACCTCTTTCATTAACTTCTGGAGAAATGTTGGGCCCTCTGAGTTTTGTAGCAATTCCAGATCCATCACAATGTATAAGCACATTTCTGCAGAACTCACCGACTTCAGACAGTTAACTATATATATATAATACAACCCAAATGAGAGGATAAACTACAGTTTATTTATAGCCTGTTCAATTGTCAAATGACATTTTTTAAATCAAAATGAAAAGTTGGCCATAATTCATTAAAGAGCATAAGCTAGCATGATTTTAGGATTTTAAACCATTCCTTTGATAAAAATAGGCTTTTCTTTAGAAATATGCTTCTCTCAGGAAAGCACAGTTATATGAATAATTAATCATTTCCAATTAGTTATTCATAACTGGAAATGTGACACAATGAGGAGATTATTAGGTTTTATCATATCTATAAGTAGCTCTGGGAACCTGAGAATATCTCACTTATCTCTTCTTGCTCTTTGTATTCTTATCTGTGAAATGGGGATGATAAGAACTGCCATATCTATTTTGTATAGCTGTACTTAATATACATGTTAGTGTAAAAATAATACATTTTTTAAAAAGGAATTATGAACCTATAAAGTTGAATCATTATTATAAGGAGGTTCAGTAGAAACACATCTGTGTTGGGGTGTGAGTTTATATGCCTAACTAAATTCAAGTGATGGAAAAAAAATATATTAATAAACTGGCAGGAAAGAATTTTAGTCAGATGCATGGATCAAATATCTGATTTCTTAATATCTATGTACCCCACAATGATTAGGCAATTTCATAAAGTTAAGATTAAACAATTCACTTTCTGATAATAATTATTTTTGTATTATTAAGCTTGGTATTCCATATGGAATTAAACTGAAAATTGGCATTGATATTTCAGTAAGCCTAAGTTTGTACCTGTGCACAATGGTTAATATTTTGATAGCTGGAAATATTTGTTAACACTAAATATACAGTAAGCAGTGACTTTCTTTCAAGATATTTTTGAAGAATTACAGTCATATCTCTGAAAGATTCATCACTTACTTTCTCTTTTCAGTGATTATTACAGAAGTCTACTGACAGCTACACCCATAACAGCAAGTTAAACACTTCATCTTCTACAATATATTATTTGAAATACTACATTTTTCAATTTATTTCAGGATAAACTGATAAAATGTCTATATTGGCCTTAAATTCAGCAATTCCACCAAGTTGAATAATTTTATCTTCACTCTGCAGTTGCTTAGCTACCTCTGGGTATTTTCTGGTTTTATCTCTGTTGCCAGAAGTATTTATGCATTAAACTAGGACCAGAGATACTTTAACCAACTTGATCTTTATTATACTGGTGCACAGGTTACTACTTAGACAGAGATTAACAAGGCAGTGAAAGTGCTCTCTGGGGATAGTGAGTCCACTGTGTTGAGAGGGTCAAATGCATTATCCATTTCAAATTCTAGAGGCTAGAAAACAACTCTAACATACTCTGTGTCCCTCTGCAACTGCTGTTATAAGGTATATCACTGGGCATGCTGTGCTTTCTATCATTATTTAATTCCATGCAATAATAAAATTTATAAAGTTAAGCCTTTAGCAGAAGTCAATAATTTTTAATTGTTATATTGTCTGGCTTAACAAAAAAAGTCCTTGGATTCTATCATATCTTAAAAAAAAAAAAAAAAAAATAAATATATATATATATATATTTTGTGGGGAAAAAGGTATCAGTCAGTTATTTCAATGTATTGAATGTAACATATTTTGCAGAAAAAAAAATCAAGGTGCTAAAATGCCTGATTGATTAGATAAGTGATTAGATAAGAAGTGCTTTTCAAGGTAAATTAGTAGTAAAATTTTATCAGAAGTGCAGTTTTTTTTTTACTAAATAAATATAAGGGTATTGAAATATATATGATTAAGATTTGACATTCCACTTTCTATAGAAAAAAAATAGTTACATTTCTCTATTGTATATTCTATTAGAATTGTAGAAGGAGTATAGTATCTTCTTAGTCCAGGGGCATATGCTATGATGACCATGATAAAAATTGGAAATATAGATTTAACAGATGAACTACATAATTTCAAAGTTGTGGTATTGTAGAGCAATATTTAAAATACTGAATTCCTTTCTAATCAAACTTAATCTTTCAAAGTATAACATCTGGCTATATTTTTAAAGAAAACAATTTGGAGGTAATTTTTTGTTCTAAAATATGTTTTTCTTACCCCAAAGAAATAAAATTTATCATTGCAGTGTTGTTGTTTTTTTACCATATCTGACTTACCAAATCAAAAACTTGAAATTGTTTCCTGTCAAAACCATGGAATACAAAAAAATTTCAGCACATATTGTTGCTTTTTAAAATACCTTAAAATGATTTAAAATAGTAATTTATACTTTGCAGTTTTTTTGCTATGAAATTGGCCTCTATTTATAACAAAAACAAAATGTTATGTATCTTCTGTTCCCAAACAATTTCTCTTCCTTCTCCCATTCAAAGCATTCTCTTTCCTTGAGATGTTTTTACTTTCTGTGCCCTTATTACTGAAAAACTAGGAGTATTTTTAACCTATTTTTTGGTTTCTTGTTAGAATTTATTAAACTTGTTTATATTCAACTTTTATGTTCCTATCATTTTCAGGATTAGTTTTAATTCTGCACTTTCACATTAGTAAAAGTAAATTTAATATAACAAGTGTATTTATCCTTCCTAATAAATAATTAAATTAATAAAATTTATTTAGTTAACTTTGTGGAAACAGTCTATTAAAAATGTAAAATTTGCTTTCCTCCTTTGCAGATGAAAAATTTCAGTTAACTCATTTTATGTTCTACATAAATGGAGAGCAAAAATAAAGTGAATACTTTTTTGATTATTTTCTACACGTATCACTTAATTTTTGTATCATTTATTCTTTAAATGATCTAAATAAAACAAGACCTGAATGTGGAAATAATAATTACCAAATCTAATTTCCTTATGATAGATCAGGTTCTACCTTTCAGTTATAGATTTTTGACACTGTCCCCCTGCCTCTTGCTTCAACCAGGTCTTCTTATTATTTACTTTATCTCAGCTATTACTCTGGAATTATTTTTGCCTCTATAGGTGCCATATAAAAGCCCTGAATCTTTGGGGCACCTGGGTGGTGCAGTTGGTTAAGTGACTGACTCTTGGTTTCAGCTCAGATCATGATCTCAGGGTCCTGAGATCAAGCCCCATGTCTGGCTTTGTGCTCAGTGAGGAGTCTGCTTAAGGCTTTTTCTCCCTCTCCCTCTGCCCTCCCCCCCAAATAAATAAATCTTAAAAAAAGCTTCGAACCTTCTAGTTTTATGCAAACACTTCATATAAACTTGCCTAGTTATTTTGCCTTAGTACTTGACTTTGTACTGCTCTTTCTCCTAAAATTTGAATGGAACCACAAAAGACCCCAAATAGCCAAAGTAACCTTGAGAAAGAAAAGCAAAGCTGGAGGCATCACAATTCCGGACTTCAAGTTATATTAAAAGCTGTAGTGATCAAAACAGTATGGTACTAGTACAAAAATAGACACATACATCAATAGAACAGAATAGAAAGTCCAGAAATAAACCCACAACTATATGATCAATTAAACTTTGCCAAAGCTGCAAAGAATATCCAATGGAAAAAAGATAGTGTTTCCAACAAATGGTGTTTGGAAAACTGGGCAGCAACATACAAAAAAATGAAATTGGACCACTTTCTTATACCATAAACAAAAATAAATTCAAAATAGATAAAGACCTAAATATGAGAAAAGAAACCATTGAAATCCTAGAGGAGAACACAAGCAATAACCTCTTTGACATCAACCATAGCAACTTCTTATTAGATATGTCTACTGAGGCAAGAGATACAAAAGGAAAAAATAAACTATTGGGACTTTATCAAAATAAAAAGCTTCTGCATAGTGAAGGAAACAATCAACAAAACTAAAAGGCAACATTCAGAATGGGAGAAGGTATATGTAAATGACATATCTGATAAAGTGTATCTGATAAAGTTGTATCCAAAATATATAAAGAACTTCTATAAAGGTAGGGTAAAACTAGGTAAAACTAAATAATCCAGGTAAAAAATGGGCAGAAGACATGAATAGATATTTTTCCAAAGTAGACATCGAAATGGCCAATGGACACATGGAAATATGCTCAACAGCACTCATCATCAGGGAAATGCAAATCAAAACTACAATGGGATATCACCTCTCACCTGTCAGATGGCTAAAATTAGCAACACAAGAAATAACATGTTGCCAAGGATGTGGAGTAAGGGGAATGCACTCTTGCACTGTTGGTAGGAATGCAAACTGGCACAGCCACTCTGGAAAACAGTATGGAATTTCCTCAGAAAGTTAAAAAGAGAACTACCCTATGATCCAGCAATTGCACTAGTAGGTATTTACCCAAAGGATATAAAAATACTAATTCAAATGTTTTAGTATTCATGCATCCTAATGTTTATAGCAGCATTAAACCAACAATAGCTAAATTATGGAGAGCCCAAATGTCCATTGACTGATGAATGGAGAAAGATGTCACACACACACACACACACACACACACACACAGAGGAATATTATTCAGCCATCAAAAAGAATGAAATCTTGCCATTTGCAATGACATGGATGGACCTAGAGTGTATTATGCTAAGCAAAGTAAATCAGTTAGAGAAAGACAAATACCATATGATTTCACTCGTGTGGAATTTAAGAAACAAAACAAAATAATCGTAAGGAAAAAAGAGAGAGGCAAACCAAGAAACAGACTCTTAACGATAGAGAACAAATTGATGGTTACCAGAATAGAGGTGGGTGGGGGGATGGGTTAAATGGGTGATGGGGATTAAGGAGGGCACTTGTGATGAGTGCTGGGTGTTCTCTGAAAGTGTTGAATCACTAAATTGTACACCTGAAACTAATATTATACTGTATGTAAACTAACCAGAATTTAAATAAAAACTTAAAAAATAATAAAATAAAATGTACAGGTATCTTGGTCATTTGGGCTGGACTTTGGAAAGAATTGAGTGTGGCAGTGCTCTTCTTTGTAAGTAGTATCTTTGATCTGATTTTGTCTCCTGACCTACTGAATATGTAAACCTCATCTCTGGTTCTGGTCTATGGTTTTCCCACCATATTAGGACTAATAGCCTTGTTATGACTTCTTAGTACTGGGAAAATTTTCTGTTCGTTGGTTTTATCTTTTCCTTGTTTGTCAGTTTCCAGTACTTCTCTGGGCCTACACTGACACTGTGATTAACTTTATTTGCAGACTCAGTTTTCTGTGAACTCTCTCAATTTCAGGCCTTCATTTTATATTTGCAATATGGAATGATTCAGACAGCAATAGTTATTCATAATCTGTTGAATTCTACTTCTAACCATGATGGAGTAACAGGAACGACTGAATGTGCCATCCCTATTTAAACAAGCAAACAAAATGAAATTTTGAAAATATGCAGCACAAGGCAGTGACAAAATGAAATTTTGAAAATATGCAGCACAAGGCAGTGATCTCCAGCAAAGGGATTCCTAAGGGTAAGCCTGTTTATTGCCTAGAGAGAGTATGTAGATGATAGTACATGAATGGGAACTCAGGCAGAGCCCAGAATGTTTCCCAGTTGAGGACAGACAGTTAAGAAGTCAAGGCCAATTTGGTTGGAATTTGCAGAAGAATTTATAGAAGAAAAGAAATCATCACTGTAAGGAGATATTTGCACACAAAGAGAGGTCCAAAAATCTGCACAGGATTCTCTTGATATTCAAGCCTTGGAAAGATAAAACTGACTCCATGTAACTTAACCATATCCTGAAAGAAACTTCAGGTATATTTAAGAGGACATGAAAGTATTCAGCAACCAGCAAGACAAAATTCACCATACCCAGCAAACAAAAAAAAGTACCACACACAAAAATGATGAAAATAAGAAAATGATAAGAAAAGTAAGTCTATAGAAACAGACTTGGGAATGACACAGAGAATAAGTAGACAAAAACAATAAAGAAGTTATTATAACTATATTTTGTGTATTCAAAAAGGTAGAAAAATTCATGAGCATGTTAAAGAAAAAAGGGGTAAATAAAAGACATACTCAAACTTCCCAAGAGGAAAAATACAGTTTCTGACAGGAAATACCTACTAGCTAGGATTAACAGTGGATTAGCTACTACAAAAGAAAAGATTAATAAACATGAAGATATAGCAATAGAAACTGTTCCAATAGAGAGAAAAATTACTGAAGATCAGGACAAAAATCAATGAACTGTGGTCCAGTTTCAAACAGTATACTCTATGTATAATTGTCATTACTGAAATACAGAGATCAGTTTGCTTTCAAATATGGTACAAAGAAAATCTTCAGACCTAAGAAACGTAATAAATGCAAATTAAGGTAAATATGAAGGAAATGGGAAATCACTCCTATGATTACATTGTGTTACATAAGACTGTCTTGCTAGAAGACCCTGTAGTTTTGATTTCTACCAATTACTCAATTCCAAAGTCATATTATTTTTAGGTATCTGTTAAAGCAGCATCTTGCTTCTGGATACACATTTCTGTCTTAGCCAGTTAGAGCTACTATAACAAAGTATATATTAGGTGGCTTATAAACAGAAATTTTAACAGTTCTGGAGGTTAGATGTCTGAAATCAGAGTGCCAGCATGGTCAGTTCTGGTGAGAGTTCTGTTCCAGGTTGCAGACTGCTAAATTCTTATTGTATCCTCACATGACAGAAGGAGGTCTAGAAAGCTCTCTTGGGTCTCTTTTTATAAGGGCACTAATACCATTTATGAGGGTTCCACTGTCATGAGCTAATTACCTCTCAAAGGCCCCACCATATAACACCATCATATCAGGGGTTAAGACTTCAACATATGAATTTGGGGGGAACATAAATATTTAATTTGTTGCAGGCATATTGATTATTTTGAGGTGAAGGCACTTGGAAAATAGCACCCACCATTAAGAGCTCTATACTCTTTCCTTTCTACCTAAAAGCAGATCATAAAATTTCCAATGGAAATTGGAACATTTTAGAGAACACTATCACCAGAGACTGAGAGTCAATGCTAAAACAGACCAGTACAAACAAATCTAATAGAATAACCCTTATTTTCTGTTAGTTTCCCCTATATATTTCCTAGTCACAGTTCCACAATTTATTTCTACTAGCCTAAGCACCACTTTCTTATCAAATGCCAACAATTTATTATTCTTTGTTTAGAAAGAACTTGCTGGCTTCTTTGGATATTTACTTTCATTTTGAAGATTCCCGTGTACATGTAAAAATCGTAAAATTTGTATGCTTTTCTCTTGTTAATACAATACAATCATTCATGCAATACTATGTTCCAAAGTTACCCTATTTAAAGCTCCTAATTTAAAAAAGAGGAGTGTCTAGGAGGATAAATATACTATTTACCTATTTAGCTCTTTTTATAAGCAATAAATGAATGTAGAAATATCTGTGTACCTGACAAAGATACAAGGAAGGAATGAATGCTGTATAAATTTCTACAGTAATTTGAACAAAAACATACCATAATTTTTGGAAAGAGGTAATGAAAATGAAAAATAAAGCAGGCCACTGATTCTCGCAGCTGGAAAAAAGAATCATAGCATTCTCCCTTCCAAAAGTTAAAAAGATAAAAATGACAGCTATCTGAGGCTGTTTATGAATATCTTGTTCATACTCTTGAACATTAAGCCCTCAGGTCACCCCATGGTAACCACTAACATTGCCTAATATCTGCTTCTCTATTCTCAGAGCCCACCTTGTAGGAAAGGATTCATGTCCTGAAGACACTCTTTATAGAAGATTTCCCCTACTAGCAGAAATCCTCCTACTCTGTAGCAATAGAAAAGAGGATCCTGGTCTCTCAAGATGGAAATGGGAATGTACTTTCCCCTAGATATGTCATTTTACACAGAGACCACTGTATCATCAGACAGTTATAGCCATTGCATGCACTGTTGCTGATGGAACTTGCTTTTGGCATGATGATCTAATTGTCATCTATTATATAATGTTTATGGGAAAATATATCTATGATATAACATCCTCAGATATGTTAAAACATCACAACTGGGTTTGACTTTGGAGACTGCCAGGCTTTATTCCAAAATATGGACTTGTAATAACTTTTTGGAGAAGCTTACTACCTTTTTCATACCTGTTTTCCATTGGTAAAGTTATGTTGATATAATTTGTTTTTCTGCTTTGCTTTCATCCTGGTTGGCAGCTGCCCAAAGATTTCCAGTAAATTTGTTTTAGTGAATTACTTGTTCTTCTCTTGCATTTCTCTTTTCTTGCAGCCTCTCTGCTGCTGGCTAGATGCCCACTGTACCCTAGTAAGCTTCACTGTAAGAACAGGTGAAAAAATCTGTTCATGGAGTTTTAGACAAGGGTTTTATTCAGTTCACACAGTTGACTGGTTCTTGCATCTCCTCTCTGTGGCTAGAATGAATCCATCTTTTCAAATGCTGAGTTTAGCAATTTAGTTTTTTTTAAAAGGACACTGTGAAAGACAAAAAGTCTTTTATATTTTCTTTAGATGATCTCCATTGCCCTAACCATCTTTACTTAATCTTCTGAATACTGAAGACAAAATAGCTTCCTACTTAAAGTATTTATCTGTGAATTATGCATATACGGAGACACCTAACATAATGAAATTACCGAAGCAGACAATTTAAGGCAGAGACTTATTCAAATATCGAAATTTTTATGTCTTTAGAGACAGTTGAATCTCATGGATTAATAGGCAATTCTAAATTAAGAATGATGATAAGTGGGCGCCTGGGTGGCTCAGATGGTTAAGCATCTGCCTTCGGCTCAGGTCATGATCTCAGGGCCCTGGGATCGAGTCCCGCATCGGGTTCCCTGCTCAGTGCAGAGCCTGCTTCTCCCTCTCCCTCTGCCACTCCCTCTGCTTGTGCTCTTCTGTCTATCTCTCTGTCAAATAAATAAATAAAATCTTTAAAAAAAAAAAAAAAAGAATGATGATAAGTGATTTGATATTTATGTTGTGTATATGAAGCATGCATGCATCAAAGACATATTCTTACCATTTTTTTACAATCGGGGGGCACACGATTTTGCTGTGTCTTATGCAGTAGTTTTGCTTTTCAGTGACTCAGACTGTTTCAACCCATACGTTTACATCATTTAATGTTTTTGATTTGAAGAGACATAAAAATAATTGAGCCCTATTGTGGTTCATTTTTTTTTAAATGGAGATAAATAAAATAAAAATACCTTCACCCAGTTTGATTATTGAGGTTAACTCCACAAGCCTGTACCTTATGTAAATCCTATAGGAAATAGCAACAGCCAGCATTACACTAACTTATATGAAAGTATATCTGGTCATATTTTACTAGAGACAAAGAATTGTCAGAAGAAATGGCCATCGTTTTTGGCATCCTCTGCTTAATGTAAATGTCTCATAAGTGTTGAAACTAAAAAACAAATTATTTGTACTAACTACACACAGTTATAAAATAGATCAAGGAATTGATAAGCTTGAAATAAGACTGAGAAAAAGTACAATTTCTTTCAGCTTTAGCCTACATATTAAAACTATATTTTCTGTGCTAGAGGAGATGGTTTTCATAATAAGGGGGGATTTAGGGGTTCTAGGACAAAGTGGCATATATACTCAATATCAAACCTAAGTCTTTCAATGGTCAACGCTGTGACCTTGAGCAAATCATTAGGCTTGTGCTTCAAAAATACCAAAAATGCCTTTACTGGTATTTTGATATCTTTTTTCAAATAGTCTTAAAATATATAATCTATATCTGTTTCCATAATATTAATTTTTTACAACTAACTGATTATTTTGAATTTTCAATATGACACATTGCAGAAAAATTACTAGGTAGTTTGAGGAAGAAGAGGCATTAGACATTCTGCTATTTGAAGCTTCAGTCATATTTTATATATAGCAAATCTTCAACAAATGTCAGAAGCTATACACTGCCTGATGGTATACTGTTTGGGCATGAGACTAGGAAAAGCAATCCTATTTTAGGAGAAGAGAATCACAGCTGACATGTTTTACTCCCCAACTAATAATTTCATAACTTCAGTAGAGAGAACCCCTCAGATAACTAACAAAGATAATTACTATTGCTTATACAAGAAAAGTTTAATATTACATGAAAATATGGTTTTCTATTCTTTATTTCTTTAATCTAGTGTTAAGTAGGAAAGGACAATGCTGAAATTAGGTCCATGTCATTCTTAATCAGTTCATTTACGTAATTTTACATATGATCTGCACTCAGCAAGCACCAGTGTGATTGCTCTTTTACAAGTTCTATTAAATGGAGAATATTACAGCTTTTATTTTAAAGATAAAATTGATAGGCACTGAGGTAAACAGTATAATATCTAACAAATTTGAAAATAATACAAAAGAAACATGAATTTCTCTTTATTACTACTAAAATCCAATGCAAAAATTTGCTTGAATGTTTTTATGTCAACTTATTTTTCTTAAGGCTAGTGGGTTTTTAAACTTTTACGTAGCAACACATTAATCAAAGTATTTCTTAAGATAGAATAATAGTTTTGAGAGTGCATATGTTCTTAAGAACGTTTCGTTTTCGGGGCGCCTGGGTGGCTCAGTCGTTAAGCGTCTGCCTTCGGCTCAGGTCACGATCCCAGAGTCCTGGGATCGAGTCCCACATCGGGCTCCCTGCTCCGCGGGAAGCCTGCTTCTCCCTCTGCCGCTCCCTGCCACTCTGCCTGCTTGTGATTCCTCTCTCTCTCTCTGTGTCAAACAAATAAATAAAATCTTAAAAAAAAAAAAAAAAAAAAGTTTCGTTTTATTTACATAAAGTTTTGTGTTGGGGGAGAGTATTGTGATGTGCTTACTGTAAAAAGAAATTTTTTACTGTGCATCATGATCATAAAGTTAAAAAACTATTGCTAGAAAAGTTTGACTGTAGGAGGAGCAGGAGAGATAAATGGTGGATATTACCTCCAGGGAAACACACAGTGTTCTACGTTAGTTCTGATTGCACACCGTAATGTCTTCCATCCCAGGGAAAAATTAGAACAGAAGTCAGCTAGTGATCTGAGAGAATATTAGTGAAATTATGAGAGCTATCAATCTTAATACATACCCAGATTTGGCATATGAATGTAATTGTGTTTACTAATTATGGTTAAATTAATACATAGTAAATATCAGTCATGAAGAACTTGCTATGTTTTGTGACCCGTGTTAAGTTATTTACATTTATATTTGCTTCTAGCAAAGATCCTATGCTAGAATTATAGATTTACTCAATTTACAGAAAGGAAATTGTGAGAAGACTACTCTGGTTAGATCAGCTGAGGAAACTGAGGTCAGAGACATTAGATGCATTGATCAAAATTACACAACTAGAAAGTGGAGAAGCTTTGATTAAAACTCATAATTGTCTGACTCCTCTATATTGATTTCAGAAAGCACCAGGGGTTTTCTTCTAGAAAATACTTTTAATTGGAAAAGGCTCCCTAATGTTGTCATAGGTAATCAGATAACTAAACTTCCTTCCCCTAATATTTTATGGTTTTTCTCTGGAATCATTGCTAATAACATTAAATAGAAGATTTTCTGTTAATTCTAGCTTTCTTTCTCTGATTCTGTGGTGTTGGTTTCAGGTCTTTGGGTACAATTTCCCAAATCTACTATAAATAAATGACAACTTTCATCTCTATACCAGTGTTAACCATACTTACACATATGACTCAGTAAAGGTAAGACCTGGTTAAAAATTAAACACTTCTTTTTTAAAATATAAATTGGAATTCCTACGTTTCAAAGCTTTTGAATGCTAAGGAAGTGTTGATGCTCCTGTACATTTCATACATTGTTTTGGATTTGAGATGAGTTTAGATTTTAGATAGTAAATTTAAAGAAGGGTCTCTGCTTTTTTAAAATCAATCGTACATTGGTTTTACCTAATGACTATTTTCAAGTTTATCCAGCAACTGAAATTGGTTATCCTTACCTCCAATGATGAGTTCATTAATGCAGTCAGTTGCATTTTTAATGTCTTTAGACTGTGAGTTCCCAGTCATGACTCCTGGTCCTCAGCCTCACAGTGAACACATTTCTAAAAGTCACCATGAAAAAAATAAAAAAATAAAAAAATAAGAGTCACTGTGAAATCATGGATATTTATTTATTTGTTTATTTATTTAGTATTTAAGCTAAAGATATGTTTAAGTGAGCCTTGCCCTGCAGTAGCTGGATTTTGTGTCTCTTACCATTTTTAGCTCAGGTAGACATGTCTTAAAGTACAAGTATAAATGAGACCTATGCCGCAGTAACAGTGATGGCCTCCTACAAAAGAGAAAACTCTGACATATATATTACACACAGCCAGTCTCACTCTGTTCATGGAAGCAAAGCCTTTATTTTATTCCTTTGACACTGAAGTAAAATTTACTCACTTTAAACCTTTCAGTCATTTACAGATTTGTAATCCCTTATATTCAATTTCAAAGTCCAAACATCTCAGAAATCATTTTTTTCCTTAAATTTGTGGCATGTGCATTGGTAGCAAAACATAAACTGAACTGATATGAATGAATTCAAAGTCTTTATATACCTATTCATTGTGAATACACAGACATTTTAGCACTATGTTTAAGTGCAGGGTGTTGCCCCAGACCTCATACACATGACAGTTCACTGGTGGTACACATATAGTATGTTACTGTATATTCATATTATCTTTTCTGAGATCTGAAAACTTCAGAATTCCAAGTGTCCATCTGGGCCAGACAGTACAAAAAATTGGAGGCCAGTATCCATTTCTAAATATATTTTACATGAAATATAAAATGTTTGGTATTTTCATGCTAATGAGAATAATTTTGAAAGAATGGCCTAGAGCAGTAAATAGGATCGTTTCCTTGCTTTTTTAAATATCTGTGGGAATGTAAGACTAATCAGTCTGATAATTTCATCTTAATCATAGCCTTAAAAATAACACATATGGCATATTAGTTCAAATGTCACTTTTTTAGGAAGGACTTTGCTAACTGCTTGCTCTGCTCAGGGCAGAATTCATGCCATCTTATCTGGGCTTTCGTGCTGTACACATCTCTCTTATGGTATGCACAACATTACCTGTAAAATGTGTGCTTTTAGAACTGTGTTCTTCCTCTCTAGTCAGTGGGCATCTCCATGTCCCACATGTAACTGATTCCACATTTGAATCCTCAGCACAAACAAAGCCTATAGTTCTTAATAAGGACTCCATCATTTAAATACAGAAATACTAAGCTGATTTTTCAAAAGAAAATATCTTCACAAAATGTAAATTAAAACTGCAACTCTTCACTTTTGGACTCCCCCCCCATTTTATTGAGATATAGTTGAGATACATCACTGTAGAAATTTAAGGTATATAGCATAATGATTTGCCTCACATTTATTATGAAATGATTACCGCAATAAGTTAGTTACCATCCACATCTCATATAAATACAATAAAAAGAGGAAGCAAAAAGAAAAAAAATCTTGTGAAGAAAACTCAAGATTTACTCTCTTAAAAACATATATATATGTATCATACAGCAATGTTAACTATAATCATGATGCTTGTACATTATATTCCTAGTACTTATTTATGTTGTGACTGAAAGTTTGTATCTTTTGATCACATTTCTTGGCGATTCTTGTACGTGTATATATGCTAGTTTCCTTGGTGTATAGCTTGCCAAACTAATTTTAGTAAGATTCCTTCATATTTTCTATAGCATTCTCTAGGATGCCATATAATTTCTATAGAATATTATCAATATAGAACACAGTAAGTAAAAATAAATATAATGGTAATGGTCTTTGCCAGTTTGAATATGAAGACATCACAGTGCTGAGAGCTGGAATTTTTCATCTGTTTGCTCTGTGCTATGCAGAGGATAGGATCGATGGTGTTTGCCAGCCAAAGCTATCACCTGTATTCTTCCCTGGGTCACTAGACTTTGCTAGATTCTTCAGAGCTTGAAAACAGGCAAGACAGAAGATGGTCTCTCTGGGAACTGCATTAGAAAGTTGAGGCACTGAATATGAATTGGCCTCTTCTCTTCCCTGCTGGAGGTAGGATCTATGAGTCTTTTTCTGATTGGGTGTGGCCCTGCATTGGGAGCAGAGTGTCTGGTGAGAGGGTGTCCCATATCTCCCTCCTGGCTTTGGCGAGTCTGTTTTCACATTATCCCAGCGTGCAGGAATGTTTCAATTAATTTCTGATTTTTTACAAAGGGCATTTGTCTGTAAATTACTGCTGTATCGTGTGTTTGTGTGGAGAAGGAGGGTCTAGGGCTGCTTATTCTACCTTCTTGCTGGCACTACTTCAAGGTTTTATTTTTGTTTGTTTGTTTTTATATTAGGAAAATAAGGGGAAAAGTGACTAAAGGACTTACCACCATGCAGTCAGCTAGTGGTAGAAATGGTGCTGAGATAATCATCTCCTAATGTCCACCTCAGTTCTCTAACAATAAAAAGTTTATGTCTTATACACTATATCAAATATCTCACCACGTAATGCTCCTTCAAAGCTCTGTTTTGCTTAAAAAGGGGAAATTTTGTACATTTAATATTGGAGCTTTTTATAAATTTTTATTGACCTTGTAGCAAACTAGAGTGTAATTTGGAGGAAAAAATCCATTGGGGGAAAAAAATAGTGAAGTATTTTACTTGGCAGTGTAACTCCTGTCACATTGTTTTCAATTCAGATAGATGTAGGAGTGAACTGAAATGAAAACAGATCTGAGTCATGCAACTAACGCCAACTCATTCATTACTTGGAGACAATAGTCATAGTTTTGAATAGTCTTTTTGCTGATAACTCTTTAGTGAAAATAACATTTATTAAATTTATGGATGTTAGTTAGAAGAGCTTTCTATTGAAATAATGTAATAATAAGAATCTGACTTACTGTTCTTACTTAGGTCTGTATATCCAACTATAAACATGGGAAAGGCTTTGTTCTGTAAATGGACTGTGAGATACATTTTGATCGAGATTGTTGTATATTAAATTTATTCGGTGATAAAATGTTTCCCTATAATTTTAATATAAATACATTAATAATTGGGTAGTTTTAAAATATCTTACAATTGTGCGAATGTGATCATTAAGTAATATATTGACTAAATTATAAAAGCTATCTACTTTTCTATAATAGCCATAAATAAAATAGCATCATTTAAATCTTTTAATTCACTCATCAGTTGAGGATTTTATTTCATTTATCTCTGATTCTAACCCAGAAAATATGACCTTTAAAGGTGAATTGAGATTTACATTCTGATCTTTTTTTTAAACCAACTCAAAGTAAACAAAAAGTAAAGAAAATGACCAAATGGTTTCATTTTTTTGTTTGTGAAATGTGATATCCATTGATTCGTTTTGTGTTTAATTGTTGAAAGAGATTAAGAGACATTCAGTGTATATATCATCCACATTCCCTAATCTAATACTTGAATTCAAAATACTGTTATAAAATATCTATGGTGTAACGGACAGCTAACTAACTTTTTTGGATTCTAGTTCCAGATTATGAAAATATTTTGATTTTAATTAATTGTCCTACCTTAAAATGGCAATGTTAAATATAAATTTTAACTTTCTTTTAATATTTTGAATAAGACTTCACAGAATTTGGTCATTGACAATGTATGAATGAATGCTATCCCCATTTCCTTACATTAGAAGAAAGCATGCAATTGTCAAAAGAGCATACCCCCTTTAAGACTATTAAAATTAACATTGGTACAGGGGGGCGCCTGGGTGGCTCAGTCGTTAAGCGTCTGCCTTCGGCTCAGGTCATGATCCCGGGGTCCCGGGATCGAGTCCCACATCGGGCTCCCTGCTCGGCGGGAAGCCTGCTTCTCCCTCTCCCACTCCCCCTGCTTGTGTTCCTGCTCTCGCTATCTCTCTCTCTGTCAAATAAATAAAATCTTTAAAAAAAAAAAAAAAAAAAATTAACATTGGTACTTTATTTACAACTTTGTGACCCCCACAAAAAAAGGCAGGGAGGATGTTCTTCGCAACGTGTTGCTTATTTCTTAGTATCTAGCCAACAAAACACAAAAACCAAAAAAAGAAGATGGTTAAAAAGAGAACAGAGCTGGCTTCCTTTTTACTTGTTTGATTTTCCAGTTGCAAAATAAAGTTGTATGAGCAGGAATTCCATGACCTAGTGATACAGCTTGAGTAAAACTATATTTTGTGGAAGAAAATCAACCAGAGCATTATTAAGCATAAGCCTTTTATTCAGATTACTGCAACATAAGATGACTCTGAAGGAATGTTCTAATTTGGGAAAACACACACACAGTATTTATAGGGCTTTAGATAGAGGTGTCAGTCTAAGTTCATCTTATTTCATGGATAGTTGGTCAAAAACGGTTCTCCAAAGAAGAAGGAAATATTTTTGCAGTTTAACATTTGTTGATTGGGTAATTTATGTTTAACAAAGGTGAGGGAGTGGGGCAGTGGCCAGGACTAAGGTCAAGGGCAATAAAGGCTGTGAGAAATAGGTGTAGGAGCTAAGGTCATGCAAGAGCTATAGTAACTATAGTGTCATGTCCTCTTTCAGTCCTTCTTATTTAGTGAGGAAACTGAGTCTCCTTTCATGTAATAAGATCATGTGACAAATATTCAGTCTTTCGGAGTCAGTCTTTTCTGTTTCTGTAGAGCATGAAGGTACACACTTCCACCATAAGGCAAAATACTTATTTAATCTATATCTTCCCCTATATCGAACAGTACACCTCCCTACTTGTTCAATCACCTTTTTATCTTCTTGCTAATTTAAAACCTTTGCATCAGAGCTCTAGAAAACACTGTGACATTGTCGTATTTATTCTTGGAGGGACATAAGGACCTTCTGACCTTTTTTATCTTCTAGTTTAATCTTTATTAAAACTAGAGCGGGAAGAATGATTTCCCTCTTCTCCATTCTTCCTGTTCTTTACCATATCTCGCCTATCTCAGCCACAGTTCTCCTTGCATAGGGCTCCCTGAAGTAATGGTTCTGTGGCTTCATTTGTGAAAAAGGGGCAGGAAACACCAATTTGAACTCTCCATGTATTAAAAGAGCATCATAGTCCAGTGGTGAAGATTTTTTCAGGAAAAACATAATGATTCAAAAAGTGTGTTGATAATCTCTGAAATAAACTGTGCTTACCATTGTTAATTTTTTTTTCAATCCTTCCAACTCAACTCATATATCACTTATTCAGAAAATATCTGGATCCATTTCCTATCTCTCACAAAGATCAGGTTGTATCTCCTGATTATAAGCTTTCATAGTGTTATATGCATCTCTTTCAAATCATATACTTACCACTATTCTGATTAATTTATTTGCTTAAAGTAGTTTTCCTTTATACATCATGCACTTAATAATCAAAAGAGACGGGGCGCCTGGGTAGCTTAGTCGGTTAAGCATCTGCCTCCAGCTCGGGTCATGATCCCAGAGTCCTGGGATGGAGCCCCACATGGAGCCCCACATCTGGCTCCCTCCTCAGCAGGGAGACTGCTTCTCCCTCTGTGTGCTCTCTCTCTCTCAAATAAATAAATAAATCTTTAAAAAAAATAATCACGAGTCATCTTTACTATACTATTATTGCAGGACATGGTTTCTGGCACATAACCTATAAAAAAATAAATATTTAGTATGAATAATTTTTTACTTTTTTTTTCTTTTTCATATTTTTTCCAGATGACAGAAAATTCATATTCCCCACATTTACAGATAACAAGTTTTCAAATATTTTACTGTTTTTATATATCTAATATTTAAAGGAATAACGAAGTTATAGCAGGATTTAACTTTTGTATGTTTCTACTATATTTTTATTGCATACTTTTTTAATACATTGAATTTTTCTCTTTTAACTATACTTAGTCCTTAAAAGTTAATATTACTTTGTTCTCACCTTTAGAAACTTTTCCTAATTAGCCTTAAAACTGGAAAAAAATAAGTTTAGCTCAAGTTTAGTATTATATTTATGATAATTTAGGTTATATTTTCTTTGGCTTTATGTTAAGGACACTTTTGTTACTTTCTAATTTTGATACTGAATTGTACAAATTCTTTCTCACTTTAAGTTATAGTATTTTAAAGCCTTTTTAATTAGGGTTGGGTGCAATTTAAATGGACTCTCTTTTCATAGTTAAAACATTCCTAAACTTGCGCAATGCTTAGCTGAATGTTTTTGCCCTTTGTTTTGTGGTTGACAGTGTTACTTAGAAAAATACCAATTCTAATTTATAAGGTTTTAGAAAGGTTTTCAATTTAAAGGTTAAAAGGTAGTCTAAACTTAAGTGAAACTTTGGAGTTACATCTATTCTCTACAATAAAAAAATTCACTATAAATTTATTAATATTAGAAATACCATTGAGTGTCAATCTGCATTTTAATTAAGAAATAAACATAAATACTTATATGCAATTTTATTTCATGGAATAAAAACATTTAGATATTTCAGATATGTATTACAATGTATGTAGAATTAGCTATAGGGAATTGTTCAGGTAGGAATAAAGGCATGAATCCACTCAACGTTATCATCATCACACTTGGCTAGATCATTTTTTTAATCATTGCTCATGTATATAAATGTTATAAAACCCCTATGAGCTTGGATTAATATTTAGAATAGAGGAAAGAAGAAATTTTTAAATCAGTCTGGGATTATTGGGGAAATTTTCACCGAAGTGATATTTGCTGTAAAGACTATCTCATAGTGTAAAAATGAAATAAGATTACACATGCATAGGCTGGAGTACTGTACTTATCATGCAGTAAGCACTCAATAAATATTGGCTATCCTTTACTTATAATTAAACATAAAAATGCAGTAGTGGGGAAAGACATTTGCAAGGTAAGGATCTCAATGGGCTTGTGAGGGTAATCCTCTTATTCAGTGTATACTTCAGTCCCTCCAAATTGAAGGAAATCCGCATTCTCATAGGCCTCACTCATCCACTTACTACTTTTCTTGTGTCATTGAGCCTTGACATTTGTTTGTTCGCCAGCAGTGTTTGGGTATTCATTCTTTTCCTAACTAGACTGAAAGCCCCAAAATGCCAGTAATTTATTTTGTCTGTTTATTTCACTGCTGAAGGCCCAGTGCCTGAAACAGTGTCTGGTACACGTTTGACATATTGGAATTATTCATCTTGTCTAACCTTTGAAAACTCCCATTAGGGGGCGCCCGGGGGGCTCAGTAGGTTAAGCGTCAGACTCTTGGTTTGGGCTCAGGTCATGATCTGAGGGTCATAAGATCGAGCCCTGCATCAGGCTCCACCCTCCGTGTGGTGTCTGCCTGAGATTCTCTCCCTCTCCTTCTGCCCCTTGCCCCACTTGGGCCCTCTCTCTTTTTCTCTTTCTAAAATAAATAAAATCTTAAAAAAAAAGAAAGAAAACTCCCTTTAGGTACGCACTATTGTTACCCTTATTTAATGGAAGAAGTAACTGAGGCAGAAAGAGGTTAAATGACTTGTACAAGGTCACATAGATAGTAATCAGTGAAGTCACCAGAAGACTTTTCAAGATGAATTGAATCAGGCTCACACTGAGGAAAACTTGTAACATTAAAATGTTGTTCATTGGAGCGCCTGGGTGATTCAGTCGGTTAAGTGCCTGCCTTAGGCTCAGGTCATAAGCTCAGGTCATGATCCCAGCGTCCTGGTATCAAGTCCCGCATTGGGCTCCCTGCTCAGCAGAGAGTCTTCTCCTCTCCCTCTGCCTGCCTGTCTGCCTACTTGTGCTTGCTCTCTCTCTCTCAGTCTCTCTCAAATAAATAAATAAAATATTTAAAAAAAAATAAAATGTTGTTCATATAAGAAGAAAACCAGATTTGTATGGGTGTGTGTGGGGGGTAGAAGTAGTGATAAAAGAGAGGGAAAAAAAACCTTTAGGGTCTTTTTGAGAAGTCTAATAGTATGATATAAATGTTTAGAAAAGTATGTAGGTTGACTTCTATTTCTTGAAATACAGTGGACTGACACTGCTCCTGAAAACAACTGAAACTCCTGGGTTAAAAAAAAAAAAATCAATTAATTAATTAAATAAATAAATCATCTTAAATGTAACCACAAGTTGGAAGGAAAGAAAAGACAACTGAAGTGCATATAGGGATCTGACAGGGATTTTTCAAGCAATGATCATAAAAATGTCTCCACAAGAAACCACAAATACTCTTGAAACAGATAAAAATAATTTCAACAAAGAAAAGTTATGAAAAAGAACCAAATGAAATTATAGAAGAGCAAAACTAAAATTTTAAAAATATATGTTGTTGAATAGGCTCACTAGTGGAGTGAAGATGATAGAGAATAGATGCAGTAAATTTAAGGAAACATCAATAGAATTAATTCAGTTTGACAAACAGAGAAAAGAGAGTGAAAAAAAAAATGAAAAGGGACTCTAGGATATGTGGAACAACAACAAAATATCTAGTAGTATTTGTATCATCAGAGTTCGAAAGAAGGTAGGGATAAAAGAGTATTTGAAAAAAATAATGGCTGAAAACTTTTCAAATTCAGAAAACTCCATAAACCTACAGATTAGAAAATGGGAAAATGGCTTGAGCAGACATTTTACCAGAGAGTTTATACAGCTGGCAACATAAAATATATTCAACATTATAGGCAATAGGGAAATGTAAATTAAAACCACAATGAGATATCACAACAGACTATCAAATGGCTAAAATTAAAGGGAAAAAAGTGGTGACAGCAAATGCTGCAGAGGACATAGAAAAACTGGATCATTCATACATTGCTGGTGGAAATGCAGAAGCCACTTTGGAAAACAGTTTTAAAATTTCTTATAAAACTTAACATGAAATTACCATATGACCCAGCACTTTTACTCCTGGGCATTTATCCCAGACAAATGAAAACTCATATTCACACAAAAACCTGTACATGAATGCTCAGAGCAGCTTTATTCATATTATCCTAAATGGAAACAACAGAGATGATTTTTAATAGGTGAATGGTTAAATGAATTCTGATACATCCACAACAATGAAGAGGAATATATGATTGATGGATACATGACCAGCTTAATAATTCAGGGAATTATTCTGACTGAAAAGAAGCCAATTCAAAAAAAGGTAACTTACCATGTGATTTTATTTAGTAACATTTTTGAAATGACAAAATTATAGAAGTGGAGAACAGATTAATAGACAAGTGGTTTTTGTGGGTTAGAGTGGATATAGGCTTGGGAGACACATGAGTTGGTTTTAAAGAGCAAGAAGAAGGATCCTTGTGAATATGGCATTGTTTTATGTCTTTACTCTGTTGGTGGATATGAGAACCTACATGTGATAAAATTAGAAGGAATTAAATACATACACACGCACATAAATGAAGACAAATAAAATGGGAAATTTTAAATAGGTCAATGGATTTTAAAATGTCAACATCCCGGTAGTGATACTGTACTTTAGTTTTATGAGATGTTACCATGGGGAAACTGGGTAAAATTTACATGAGGTTTCTCTATGTTATTTTTAATAACTGCATGTAAATCTGTAATTATTATTTGTGCTCAATAAACCTGTTAAAATAGGGGCTCTTGGGTGGCTCAGTTGATTAAGCAGCCAACTCTTGATTTAAGCTCAGGTCATGACCTCAGGGTCGTGAGATCAAGCCCCGCCTCAGGCTCCATGCTGGCCATGGAGCCTGCTTAAGATTCTCTCTCTCCCTCTCCTTCTGCCTCTTCCCCTCCTCCCCGCTTCTGTGCACACTCTCTGTCTCAAAAAAAATAAATAAATAAAAATAAAAAATAAATCTGTTAAAATTTTGTTATCTATAAAATAATTGTTTTATTCACTAAATCAGTTTATGAATGCAGAAAATGACATCTATAAAAAAATCAATTGAGGGGCACCTGGGTGGCTCAGTTGGTTGGGCAACTGCCTTCGGCTCAGGTCATGATCCTGGAGTCCCTGGATCGAGTCCCGCATCTGGCTCCCTGTTCGGCAGGGAGTCTGCTTCTCCCTCTGACCCTAACCCCTCTCATGTGCTCTCTCTCATTCTCTCTCTCTCAAATAAATAAAAATAAAATCTTTAAAAAAAAATAAAAAATAAAAAAATCAATTGATTTTAAAATCCTTAATAACAGTTGGTTAATGATTGTAAATTTCACAGTAATATAATATTTCTTTCTTTGTAGTAATGTGCTGATATGTTCTTTTTGTTTTAAATTTTACTATTTTACTTCTTTGTTTTCCTTTTGTTGATTTATTTTTCTTCTGTGTCCAAAATCTGAGACAGACCCATATACGTGAGCAGTTAAAATACAAATAAATATTTTATTTCAATATCAGATGACAATTTAAATTGGAAAACAAATAGTAATGGTTGTATTTGTTCACCACTTCAGTTTTGAGTTTCCCCTGAAAGCCAAGGTAAAGTAGGAGAGAAGGGAGTTTCAGGTTATTCTCTAGAAGAATTAAAGGAAATACTCACATTCCTCTGGAACAGGCAATTTTTTGTCAGCAACAAATTTTACCAACCCTTTATTTTGGAAATACTTACATAAAGCATTTTGAGCACTAAAATAGGCAAAATATTTGAGTACAGTTTTGAAAGACTTCTTAAAAAATTTCTTGCTAGCTGCCTTCTGAAAAAGACGAGGGCATATCATCAAATAATTCAGTAAATTCATTCTGTAGGTTCAGAGATAATATGATCCAACTATGATGGTTTTGGATAAATAGACTCCATAAGCTCCTGTATAAATAAGGCTTAAGACTTTTGGAACTTAACATATCAATTGTGTGAGCTTTCAGACATTTCAAACAAGCTTTGGTCAAAGGCTAGATTGTGTCGTAGTGAATTCATTGAGAACTTCCATTAAGTCTAGTATTTTATACTGTAATTACAGAGAAGTGCATACCCCATAGATACCAGGCAAGCAAATGGGAGAGCTAACATTCGTATTATGACAATTGAAAGCCCAACATTTTACAACAGAAAAATGGACTACAGTGGTAGCGTAGCACTAGTAATTTTATGAAAGGTTTTGATTATTTTTATGTAATATTCATAAGTAAGGAAAATAATTTTGTTTAGGGCTGTAATGAAAATAAGTATGTGAACAGAAAATTTAGGTACTATAAACAAAACATTTTTAAATTAGTAGAATATGTCCTTCTTTGTTTTCCCTATACATTGCTTTTTTGCACAGTAATCTGCTAAGAAGAACTTTTGGTATATATGCTATTTTGATCTTTTTAATACTCTTTAAGGATATTTTATCTTGGTAAAAATAAAGTTTAAAATGAGATAAACAGATATGCTCTTTATTTGAACTAAGTATGGTTTGTTGTAGTGTCATTTAATTAACATAATTTTACACCAGTGGCTATCATCTTTTAGAATTATTATATGATGACTATATTCATTCTAATTTAAAATTTGATTATCCATTACACCATTTATTTTTAAAATTTTTATTGAGGTAAAATTCATATAACATAAAATTAACATTTTAAAGTGTCCAGTTCATTTGGTACATTCAAAATGTTGTGTAAATCATCACCTCTACAAAAATATTTTCATAACACCAAAAGGAATTCTCATGCCAGTTAAGCAGCCCCTATCTATTCTTCTCTCTTCCAGTAATCAATAATCTATCTTTTGCCTGCCTCTTATGACTCAACCTATTCTGAGTATTTCATATAAGTGGAATCATACAATATGTGACCTTTTGTTTCTGGTTTCTTTTACTTAGCATATCATTTCCGGGATTCAGCTATGTTGTGGCACGTACCGGTACTTCTTAATGGTTTCTTAATGGCTAAATAATATCCGTTGTATAGATATACCACATTTTGCTTATTCACTCATCAGTTGATGGACATTTGGGTCGTTTCCACCTTTGGCTATCTCAGTGAGTATGGCTGTAAACATTTGTGTACATGTTTTTGTTTGAATTCTTGTTTTCAGATATTTTGGGTATATGCCTAAGAATGGAATTTCTGGGTTATATGATAGCTATATGATAGCTACATTTTGAGAAACTGCCAAACTCTTTCACAGCAGGTGCACCAGTTAACATTCCCATCAGCAATGGTTTCAGTTTTTCTATATCCCCCCAACAGTTGTTATTTTCTGTTTTTTGGGGTAGTAGTCATCCTACTAAGTAAGAAGTGGTATTATGGTTTTGATTTATATTCCCTTAATGACTAATGATGTTGGCCATTATTCATGCAATTGTTGGTCTTCTGTATACCTTTTTTAAACCAAAGAATGTCTATTTGTGTCTCTTGTTCATTTTTTAATTGGGTTGTTTTTCCTTTTTGTTGTTGAGTTGTAAGAGTTCCTTATATATTCTGGGTACTAGAGCCTTATCAGATGTATGATTTGGAAATATTTTCCATTCTATGGGTTGTCTTTTCAACTTCTTGCTAGCGTCCTTTGCACAAAAGTTTTACATTTTAATGTCCCAATTTGTCAATTCTTGTTGTTGTTGCTTGTGCTTTGTTGTCATATCTGAGAAACTATTGCCAAATATAAGACCATGAAGATTCTTTTTGTTTTCTTCTAAGAGTATAAACCCTTTTATTTTTAAATATTTTTTCCTATCTAAATTTATACCTGCTTTTAGAGCAAATATATTTTTAAATTCTTATGAAATTTATATTAGATTTAACATATTGTCATCTTTGCTTGTTCTTTACCTTGATGAATTATCTAATACCTGTCATATATTTATTTGCCTTACATTGTACAAAACTTCTTATTAAAAGATGAGAGCAGAGGGCAGTGCTTACACTGAAGAAAACATTTAGTTATTTGTAACTCAATCTGGTTTTGACCCAAGGAATGTTGAAGCCCTAGATTATTTTTCTGTTAACCCTCTTTCCCTTCTGAAAATGCTGATTAATGAATTCCAGATTATGGTTGAGAATGTGACTCTGAAGGTTTATGTGGTATTTTTTGTTTGTTACTCCATAGTTACATTCCACCTTTCTACTGCCCTAGAAAGCAAGAAAATGTGTTTGCTGATCTGTGGCCTCAGACTGGGTTCATTCTATTAAGGGTCCAGATGGAAATAGACCAGAGAGTGGAAGAAATAGAGTCAGGATACTTATTCTTTTTGCAGGTTGTTGGGCATGTACCCAAGTTTCTTGTCAAATGATACTCCACATAAGTGCCTCTCTCTCTCTCTCTCTCGTTCTCTCTCTCTCTCCCCTTCTCTCTCCTCCCCGCTCTCCTTTGATAACCACATTCTCCTTGCCTCTCCAGAACCAGGTGCAGTGATGATGGCTCCCTGTTAGTACATCTATTTGTCATATGCCCATCTCTCCTACCATTCTGACTTTCTGTTGTTCACATCCTGCCTAGCACATAGGCTGGCACAGTGTCTGTGACACTGTGGCATTTCATAATGGAAAAGTAAAACCCTTTTGAAAACCATCACTATTAATAAATAAAATTATGTTAAAACAATATAACAATTGCCATATTGCATGCTTTAAAATATAAGGGAAAATAAAACTTTTAGAGATAGTCTAGCCATGTGAATGCACTCTGAAGTGAATCTGCTTTAGAAATTTGTCTTAAGAGGAATAAATCTGACTCTGGGAAATATTTGTATATAACACTGTTTTACAATGATATTTCTAATATCCTATAAAGTGGAAACCATCTAAATACCCAGATACCTTGGATTATTTTTGTTAGTTATTTGTATCCATATGATAAAATACTGGGTAAGCTTGTAGAAGAGTCCCAGATCCAGTACTCAGTTGTCATGGTTTCTTTGGGAAACTTATTTTACATTCCTGAAATCTAAGGATAAAACATTATACTTACCACACAGAGTGCTTGTAAGGATTAAATAAATCATTGCACATTAAAGATTTCACACAAAGACTAACACGTGGGAAGCAAACAGTAAATATTTGATATTATTCCTCTCTCTCCACTAAACAGTGGCTTTAGAATACTGATATTTAATCAAGGATTCATATAAGAATCAACTATTAAATTTTCTCTGATAAAACATTTTTGGAACCCAACCTGGGGACCTCTGATTCAGTAGATATTATGTGGAGGTCAAGGCATATTATGTTGTCTAATCTCCACAGAAAGAACTAATACCTATTCCTTCATAAGATTTGTTTTCTTACATGAGGAATGCTTAGAATATATTGTAAAGTAAATAAAAGCAATTATAACTTTATTATCTATTGCATTTTAGTTGTGTAGATTTCTTGATAAACACTGAAAATTGAAAACTCATGCCAATGACACAAAAGGGATTTATAACATAATAAATCCCTAAAATCAGGGAAAAAAATTATTACTTATGGGCTTTTATAGATTTGGGCAATATTTTGTTATAAGTGAATCCCAAATAGAAAAGAGTTGCTCAGTAATTCAAAACAAAACAAAACACAACACGAAACAAGCAACACTAGCAAATAGTCTGAGAATTATTATTCTGTAATAACTTGTATAGATTCAGGGGGCGCCTGGGTGGCTCAGTTGTTTAAGCAACTGCCTTCGGCTCAGGTCATGATCCTGGAGTCCCGGGATCGAGTCCCGCATCGGGCTCCCTGCTCGGCGGGGAGTCTGCTTCTCCCTCTGACTCTCCCCCTCTCATGCTCTCTCTCTATCACTATCTCTCTCAATAAATAAATAAAAATCTTTAAAAAAAAATAAAATAAAATAACTTGTATAGATTCAAATAATCTCTAATAGTGAGTTACCAAAGGGAATTTGAAAGTTCATTATGACAGAAATTCCTAGAGCTAACAAAAAACCAGATAATTTCAGTTCTGCAATAATACCATGATAATATTATGCTCATTCTGAAGTCCCTGCTGTTTTGAATTTAAATCTGGTTTTGAATACTCCTTTTATTTCGTATGTCAGCAGGTTTTTTTCTAAAGAGACAATTGATCCCAGTGTACAAATTTATCATTTAGAAAAACTGAAACTTTGAAGCTGTTCAATTTAATTCATCTGAACAAATACCCTATAATGGCCTTTGCGAAATTAACAGAGTAGTGGCAATATCAGAACAACACAAAGAAAAGTGAAACTTTCTGCCAGTCAGTATAAGCAGTTTCCTTTTTCTCAAACAATTTTTTGCACTGATTTTTCTCCTTAAGTTTTGAATTACTTTTTAGTTTTGCACTTATTAGTGAGTTCATTTACTTAAGTAATATGCATTTAGTGCCTATTATGTATGAAGAGTCAAAGAATAAAAAGAAGAAAGGGTGCCTTTCTTCAAGTCAGTAACATTCTTCCAGGGGAAAACAAAATGTATGAAAATGTCTGTTTTCAAACAAACAATAAGGAACTATAATATTTGTAGGCTCCAGTCCTCACCCCAAAATACATATCTTGTCTTTTTTTGCTGAGAGGAATGACAGATATAAAGAAAAAATAAAAGATACTGAGAGACCCAAATGGGAGACCATTCTCACAGACAGGGGCCCGGAAAAGTGTAACTGTTTCTTGGGGGAAATATCAATCCAGAGGGGTGAACCCAGTGACTGGTGTGTAAGGATGATACTTGAGGAGGAAGTATCAGGGATTTTATGAGGTTCTTTTTTGTTTATTTGTTTTTAATTTAGTTCTGTTTTAATATCTGAGTTAAACCTTCTTGGTCATACTATAAACCTTTAGTAAAATGCATATGCTTCCCAAATTACTTGTGAAGAATAATTCATTGTTTTTGTCTTCAGTAGAGGTTACATTTATTACAGATTCAAAGATATTGAAAGGAAATACAAGACAAAGTTAAATCTAAGATTACCAGACGAGATCCCTGCTTTATTCTCAGCTTTATTCTACGTAGCCATAGGCAGTTCTCCCTCCCAACCAAAACATTGCCTTGTGCCCTTACTAAGGTCCAGAGCAGAGACCTTTGCCCCAAAAAGAACAGGCTATTTTTTTTTTTTCTTCTCTCTACTCCCAGATACAATATATGCAGTCTTAATATTTACTTACATATTAAATTATTCTGGAGATGATTTATAGAAAGAGAAACCCATTAATTTTTTGAAACCTTGTCCTCATTGGATTGAAATTTAGACATACAACTATGGCAAGCAATTACATATTAAACATTCCTCTCTTTTTTTAAGGATTTATTTATTTGAGAGTGAGAGAGAGAGAAAGTGAATGGGGAGAGGGGCAGTGAGAGAGGGAGAGGGAGAGGAGCTCAAGCAGATGCCCCACTGAGTGTGGAGCCCAATAAGGGGCTCAATCAATCCCATGACCCCGAGATCATGACCTGAGCTGAAATCAAGATTGGGAGGCTTAACTGACTGAGCTACCCAGGTGCTCCTGGTTTGTTGTTGTTGTTTTTGTTTTTAAATATGGCCTATTTAATCTTATCCATGATCACCTTGTTTTGTTTTATGTAATCCTGAAAACTGTAATTGAAGGAAGTGTTTTTTTATGAATATTTTATCCATAAAGCAATAAAGACAATAGATAAGCCCTCAAATCTATTTGATAGACTATTTTCTAATCTGACATTCTTTAGTGTGATAGGAAGAAAACTATAATGTATTTATTCTGAAATTTTAGGTAGGAATGGAAAGACATATGTGCACAGATACTGTTTTATTACTTCAACCTTAAGTATATATCTTTATAATAAAATGTATGACAGGGAAAATAAATGTGCTTTTAAGGAAAATAATTGCATGACATTCTACCAGAAAATGTTTTACTGACCTCTCTCCATGCTGTAGACACAAGTTCCAAAAGAGTTCAGTGAGGTGTTGGTAATTAATTATCCAGGATTTTGAAGTCTTTGCTTCATTCCTTTTGGATTTGTGCATGAGTTTGGAGTTTCAACTTGGGACCTGGTCTTACACTCTTACCATAGATTTTTCAACACTGAAGGAAAATGTTGAAAATAACCTAAGCTTAAATCCTAGACATATAACAGGCCAGAGCAGATGTGTTTATATTGGAATAGGTCAGACTACAGACTGTATAAATATCTGACCTAAACGGTTAAGCCTTCCTCTTATAGAACACAAGGTTCAGTTGTTGGATTGATTGATTATGAGAAAAGCATGAATCTCAAAGAAATAAAATTATGCATTTTATTGCTAGAATGTGGAAGCAAAGAGCAATCACAGCCCAGCATCTCCTTTACCATTAGACAATTGATAGGAAGTGACAGAGTGGGAGATGAGGATCTTTTGGATGTGGAGTGCAGGAGAAAAAAAATGTCAAAGATGACAACTGTTACAACTGAAGATGTTGTGGTATGAGTTGTAAATAATATAAAAGAAATGGGATCTGTTGTGGAGAAATTTAGAGTTTACTTTCTAACATATTTAGTTTAAAGTCCAAGGGAAGATGTCAAATTATGAGTAGGATGTATCAGTCTGAAGGCCCAAGGAGAATTTTTTTGGAGATGTAAATTTCTGATTTTTTTGTGGATGACTGCTGTTTGAAACTCTTAAACTTACATGGTTCTTCTAGGGAGGAAATACAGTGTGGAGAAAAAAAGGGAAAAATCTTTGGGTAGAAACTTGAGAAATTTCCATCATTTCATGGATGGAAAAAAATGAATTTAAACATGTGAATGAAACTATAAAATGGGGAGTACTGTGTCATAAAAAATCACAACAGAAGTATTTGGAGTGATCAAAATGGTTGAATCTTGACAGGAGGTCCAGTTAGCAGAAGCTTTCAAATTCATTAGCTTTGGAACTTAGATATCATTTATTATCCTGGTGGGAATGGAAGTTGCTAGTTTCTTAGGAGCAAAAGACAGGTGATAGCAGGTTAAAGAGAGGGTCGGATATGAGAAAATGGGGATATGTCACTGACCATTTTAGATATATAGTTATGAAAGGGATGAAAGGAATGATATATCCAGTAGAGGATGTACGATCAGGGTAAGGATTGTGTTTTTTGGTTTGTTTTTAATTGTGCATAGTTTTCTTTTTATGAACATACTCGAACATATTACTAATCCAGTAGAAAAAATTCCAGTTTTTAGGGTTCATTAAAAAGGAATAGAAAAAAGGGAAAAATCTAGAGTATCACAATCTGAAGAAGGTAGAAAAAATGAAATTCACATCATGGGCAGAGGGATTAGATTTATATTGGAGGAGCACATTTCCTGTTCTAACAGAAAGGAAGGCAATTAGAATGGTTTCAGTGGAACTCTCCTACAGATTCATCCCACAAAGGTTCCTGAGCCAATTATGAGTGATAGAGGAAGAATGGCTGTAAACCAAAAAAAAGCTTCAGCATGGTATCTGTGGACATAAGAGCCTTTAAGTATACTACCTCTTTCTCCTCTTTTTCTTCCTTCCTACCTTCCTTTTTCCTTCTTCCATGTTAATTTCAAATATAGTGCTTGAAAAATGACTTATCTTGAAATTTTCTTTTAAAGATATGCCCCATCTTTCTATCTGTACTTCCAAGCTAAACACAAAATCATGGATCACTGTTTATAGTATCTTAATACAAATGTTTAGCTTTTACCCCTATAATTGACCTACGTTGATACAAATGATCCACAAGTCTTAATGCCAGTATCATGAACTTCAGTATCTTTCCATCCAGTTTAGAAATTCCAGAGACATCTTCTGAAAACATAAATCTCACTACTTTCCTAATAGCTCCAAAAATGATTAATTGAATAAAGATTAATAATGCACTAAATAGCATGCAACAATTAGTGAGATGTTTCAGAAATGACCTTGAATTCTAGATCCAGACTGTCTGGGTTTTAATCCTAAATCATTAGGCAAAACTATATAATATTGGCAGTCTGTTTACCGTCTTCATGCCTCAGTTTTTTTCGTCTATAAACTGGGAAAATAATACCATTTACCTGACCAAAACAGCCTTAACATTACCCTCAGCTTGACCAAACTTTAGACAGGATTGTTGCTGACAATAGGCCCTGATCTCTCTTTTCTTTAGAGCATTTACTTTAGAAAACTTGGAATTGTGAACTTTTTTTTTGTCCCTTTCAGATGTAGATCTCCCAACTTCTTGCCAGTTTTACAACCTAGAAATATCTTTTTCAGGATCCTGGGGGCCATCTCTTTGAAACGTAATCATCAGTGAAAATAGTGCTCCCCAGTCTCTATGGGACAGTGGGAGCTAAACTTCAGTGTCAATTAGCAAACACAGATAACAATAGAGATCAGCCTCCTTATTGACGCTTTTCAGTACTTTTCCACTCATCCCAGTGCTTAAAAACTCTCCTGCCTTTAGTTTCAACTGAGTTGAGCTCAATTTTTTTCCCCTATTGCAAGAGTCTTAAATAAAGTCTCCTTTGTTTAACTTGCCCTGTGCAATTTTTGATATATTTTAGAGGATTATTATGAAAACCGTATATTAATATATGTAAACTACTTAAAACACTGCCTGACATGTGGTGCCATGTAAGACTTAACTTATTTTTGTGCTTATTCAAAATGTAGTGCTAGCCTTAATTATTAGCTAACTTCTCCATCATTCTTTCTCTAAGCATATCTGACACTATGTTGAACTAAATTTCTTATTGTTCCCTAAATAGGACCAGCTCATTTGCATATATATATATATATTTTGGGGGGGAGCACATATGTTTGTTTAACAGTTGCCTGGCATTCTTCTGTTCTCACTGCAAGGTTCAAATGTTAGCACCAGTTTTAGGAAACCTTACTTGCCTTCTCAAGGCATTGTTAGTTATATGCTACTTCTATGCTCAGTCAAGTCTCCCTCCCTCACTAGGCTATAATTCCCTTGTAGGTAGGTAAAATATTGTATTAGCAGGATATTTGACACATTAAAGGATTTGTTGTGTTAATGAGCACTGATTGTCTGCAAATTGTTATGTTATTAAATGGAGAGTAATGGTTTGTTTCAGTGAGCATTGATAAGCAACCAGTGAGCAGTGTTTTCTTCCTTGTTTTCATTCACATAAGGATCTGCTTTTTTTTTTTTTTCTGTTTCATTCTTTAGTTGAACTGCTCTTTTTATTGCTGTTTCCAATCTAAAATTTTAGTAATAACAGCTTTAACAACGTTACCACATTAGGCTGTAAGAATCCTAATGCTGCACAGACATTTGAAGGACACTATTCTTCTCTTGTGGCAAATATTTTTGAAAGATTTAGGGGAAATAATTTTCACAAAAGTGCATTGCCACAGGCAGTTTCTTTCTGTATGAATTCCTTGGACATTGAAAGGTACAAGCATTGCTGCTGTTGGTTTTAATGTGATGTATTTGGCAGAAATAAAGGGATGTGGTTAGAGAGTAGAGTTCAGAACCTACCTTGTGAAACTGTGCTAAGAGAGGTAGTCTCAAATCCCTTGACTACATTATCTTGTAAATTTGCTAGGATTTGTTAGGTTTTAGGTGGAAAGATCTTCCTTCAGTGACCAAAAAAAAACAAAACAAAATGAAGCCCTATAATAGAGGAGGTTCCTATTTCTCAGGGAGTAGAGAAGAATTGCCAGGTAAGAAGTAGTTATATGGCAATGATCTCAAGAATAGGTAGAGTTACACAGTCAGATTCTAGTGCCAGTTTACCACATACTAGCTATAGGAACCAGGCAGGCCATATTTCAGAGTTTTAATTTCTAGCATTTGTAAAATGAATTATAAAATATAATACATTTAGTGTCATCCAAAGAGGAAAGACAGAATCATGTGTTTGGAGTAATACTTGGCATATTATAGACATACATTATCTAATATTTAGGTTAAAAAATAAAATCTATATTTGCCTCTTCCTCTTCTCTCAAATTCTTGCAACATATTTCTTCCTTTTAAACTAACTTCTCAAGAACACTAGTTATTTAATTAACTAGTTAATTCCACACCAGTGGAATTTAATTAACTAGTTAATTCCACACCAGTGGAATTTTCTTGGTTTTTATCTTATATTACTTTTTTAATAGTAATGTCACCATTGTCATATATGAAGTTTCCATGTACAGTTGGAGCTTTATATTCTTCTCTGTAGCCTAGTCTTGTACAAATAGCAAACTGTTTTATTTACACTGGAAAATAACTTTTGTTCTATCATGTAGCAAATCCTCATAATGTGCTATTCTTCATAAAAGATGTCTTGTTGCCTCTTGGCCATCTATATTTCTGGATAAATTTTAGTATTAGTTACCAAATTTCACTGAAATTAAAAAAAAACTTGGAATTTTGTTGGAATTGCATTTTCTAGATTGGATAATTTGAGAAAATTGGTATCTCTATGCTATTAAGTGTTCTTAAGCAATAATATTTTATATATCCTTTTATTTCATTAGATTTTTATTTTTTTTAAGATTTTATTTGTTTATTTTACAGAGAGAAAGAGAGCATGAGAAGGGGGAGAGGGGCAAATGGGGAGGGACAAGCAGACTTGCACTGAGCAGGGAGCCAAATGCAGAGCTGTCTCATGATCCTGAGATCATAACCTGAGCTGAAACCAAGAGTTGGGCCACTTAATCAACTGTGCCACCTAGGCGCCCCTCATTAGATTTTTAAAGGCCTCTTAGTAAACCTTTACAGGTTAATTCACAGTACTCGAATAGTTGTCTTCTATGTATTCTTCAATATTTTATATTTTTGTTGGTTCTGTAAATGGAATATTTCTTAAAATTATATTTGCTGTTTCTTTTGGGAATATATAGAAATGAGCATGATTCTTATAGATTGATTTCATGATTCAGCATCATAAAACTTACTTATTAATACTAATGATTTGTTTGTAAATTCGTCTGATGGTAGAAAATATTTGAATGAGGACTTTTGTTCTTTTCTTTTCAACCATTATATATATATGTAGTTATAAACATATATATATTAATTTTATTCATCTCATTCCTAATTTTAAAAGAATGAGATGTCTAAATATTAAATACTATATAACATCGTGATCTGTTTGAAATACATATGACTCTCTAAAGCAAAATATATATATAACATTATCTTCTAGGCTTTTTGTTCTTGTATGTAATTATCTTACACATAACTAAAATAAATAAACAAAAAGAATGGTAGGTGGGGGCATACATGAACTTGAATAATTACAAGGTAACTGAAGTTTATGAGAAAAGGCATAAAATCAAACCAAATTAATTGTGAAAATGATACACCTTGTATATTGTAACTGCTAGAGAAATCACTAAAATAATGCAAAGAAGTATAGGAAATAGATAAAATGGAATTCTAAAGGCAAAATTCAAATAATAGAATGAAGGAACAGGCAAACAAGGGAACAAAATAAAATGGAGGAAGAAATAGAAATCAAAAGGGGTGGTAGACAAATTTAATCATCACTTAGTTTATTAAATGAAAATGAATTATCTTCTCCAGTTAAAAGACAGAATGGTTATAGAAAAAGACTCAACTACATGCTATCTACCAAAGACAGTCTTTTAAAAATGGCACAGAGAAGTATAAAGGAAATGAATGGAAAAAAGATAATGCCATGCAAATAGTAATTTGGAAGACTAAATCCAACAAATGTGGGATACAGTTTTGTCCAGTACACCAATATTGACCATGTGCTGTATCAAAAACTAATCTCAAGAAATTTAAAAGCATATAATCTGTACACGTATAGACAATCTGTGAGTCAAAGAAGAAATACAAATTAAACTTCTGCCCATTTTTTGACTTATTTGTTTTTTGGGTGTTGAGTTTAAGAAGTTCTTTATAGATCTTGGATACCAGCCCTTTATCTGTAGTGTCATTTGCAAATATCTTCTTCCATTCTATGGGTTGCCTCTTCGTTTTGTTGACTGTTTCCTTTGCTGTGCAGAAGCTTTTTACATACAAATGGCTAACAGACACATGAAAAAATCTACATCATCATTATCCATCAGGGAAATTCAAATCAAAACCACATTGAGATACCACCTTACACCAGTTAGAATGGCAAAAATTGACAGGGCAAGAAACAACAAATGTTGGAGAGGTTGTGGAGAAAGGGAACCCTCTTACACTGATGGTGGGAATGCAAGTTGGTACAGCCACTTTGGAAAACAGTGTGGAGGTGCCTCAAAAAAATTAAATATAGAGCTACCCTATGACCCAGCAATTGCACTCCTGGGTGTTTACCCCAAAGATACAGATGTAGTGAAAAGAAGGGCCATATGCACCCCAATGTTCATAGCAGCAATGTCCGCAATAGCCAAACTGTGGAAAGAGCCGAGATGCCCTTCAACAGATGAATGGATAAAGAAGATGTGGTCCGTATATACAATGGAATATTACTCAGCCATCAGAAAGGATGAATACCCAACTTTTACATCAACATGGATGGGACTGGAGGATATTATGCTAAGTGAAATAAGTCAAGCAGAGAAAGTCAATTATCATATGGTTTCACTTATTTGTGGAGCATAAGGAATAGCATGGAGGACATTAGGAAAAGGAAGGGAAAGATGAAGGGGGGAAAATTGGAAGGAGAGATGAACCATGAGAGACTATGGACTCGGAGAAACAAACTGAGGGTTTTATTTATTTATTTATTTATTTAATTTTTTTTAAAGATTTTATTTATTTATTTGACAGAGAGAGAGAGAGAGAGCACAAGTAGGCAGAGCGGCAGGCAGAGGGAGAGGGAGAAGCAGGCTCTCCGCTGAGCAGGGAGCCAGACATGGGGCTCTATCCCAGGACCCCAGGATCATGACCTGAGCCGAAGGCAGCCGCTTAACCGACTGAGCCACCCAGGCGCCCCCAAACTGAGGGTTTTAGAGGTGAGGGGGGTGAGGGGATGGGTTAGCCCGGTGATGGGTATTAAGGAGGGCACGTACTGCATGGAGCACTGGGTGTTATACGAAAACAATGAATCGTGGATCACCACATCAAAAACTAATGATGTATTGTATGGTGACTAACATAACATAATAAAATTAAATTTAAAAAAAAAATACAAATGAAAACTTCTGATAGTTAATTTTATGTGGCAAATTGACTAGACCAAGTGTTGTCCAGATATTTGATCCAACAGAAAATCCAGGAGGACAGAGAATTAGGACCACAGTCTACAGATCGTTAGCACAAATAAAAATTAAAAGACGGCTTAACTCTCTTTACTGAATATAATGGAAGAAACTTCTCCCCCTCCCTTTTTCTTAAGGCATTTACCTTAGAAACTGTAATTATTAAGTACTTTCTGCTCTCTTTGAAATGTGTATAAATTCTTTTGAAACCAGATAGGCCTTTTGTGAGTTTTATTACCCAGGAATGCCTTCTTATGGAATCAGGGACCATCTAATTGATAACACCCCTATCTCCCAGTCTCTGTGAGAGGGTAGGAGCCTAATTTCGGTGGGCATCCTTGCCCTGAGTTGCAAAAGTACCTCCTGTGGTAAATATATGAGAAGTTTGTTTTTCCTCTGGATAAAGCCAATTAGCTAACACAGATGGTAAACTCAATACCAGATGTATCTAGGATGAACTGTGTGTGACAAATGGTGCTGTCAAGTCCTCTTTCTTGAGGACTAGTCATTGTTTATCTCAAGAACAAGTATGTAATGAGTTGTATCTGTTTGGCTATATAAAAGGTGAGATTTCTTTTTTATCTTTGCACTCTCTTAGCAGATTGCCTGTGATGTGCATCAAATTCTGGCTTAATGCTTATTCGATAATAAAATAGTTTTCTTTCTCTACTACTTTTGTAGAGAGGTTTCCTGGCTTGAAAGAAGATTTTGTTTTTAATTATATTCCCCCCACACTTTCAAGACATAATTTCACCAAATACACATGAACAGCTACAAGATCCTGGCTAGCAGCGTGAGGGAGCAAGGATTTTCAGTTTGCCCCACTGACAGGCACAGGCTGATTCTGCTGCAATCTCACACAGAAAGATGCCTCTCCCCATACTTCACCACACTTCCCAGAGGGAAATTCTTAAACACCTTTCTTGTGACTATTCTACACATACACCTTGAACAGGTGCATCTGACTGGCCAATGTCGATTACATTTCTGAATGTGAATCCTCAAGGAAAGCTGGACAAGTGTGTTTTCACTTCCTAACTTGAGGAAGCAGAACAAAATATGACAAGTTAAAGGTGATTATTTTCCAAAAAACATAAACAGTGACCACTCATGTTCACTACTTGGCTCTAAAATAAGACATCTATCATTTTTTTTTCTACACTTTAATTTCCAAATAAATAAATAAATTTCCAAGCAATAATACCAACAAAATAACTACAACAACAACAGCAAAAAAAATGAACCAGGCTAAAAATGCAATTATATATATCTACAAATTAAATTGAAAATGTAATGCCCCCTTTGGACTCCTTTTTCTGTTCTTACTGACAGGGAAATGGCAACAAGTAAAACAACCTTCAGGGTCATATGCTCGAGTGGAATGCACACCCTGTCAGCCCTGGACTACTTACCCTGGTGGTTACGGGCGAGAGAAAGCAGCTTTGACTTTTTGAAAAGCCATTGTAGATTGGATTCTTTTTATTGCTGCAGCATAGCTCGTACCCTCATCGTAGTTTGGTGTTGCTGTAACCAAAATCCCAAAATGTGCATCTTTTAATTAGTATTTAAACAACTTGTGACACAGAAGCAGGTATTATAGGCTGAAAAGATAGTAAATAAAAGTGGAAATTTTGCAATTTAGAATTAAGCCCAGAAAGTGTCTTTTGAGTATTAATACTTTGACATGAGTGGTTGAAAACAATTAAGTCCAGAGCTTAATGGATTTTGAGGAAATTGCATTGCCAAAGAAACCACAAGCATGGGCAACAGAAGCCTGGGATTGTTTAAAAGTAAGCTGCAGGAGTGGGAAGAAAAGGCTGTGAATCCCCAGAAAAGCATACTTCCTAACATCCTCTTTAGATATGATCATGAAGGATAATAGATTAGGAGGACTCAAAGGGAGAGCAAATGCAAGGACCATAAATGATAAGATTCACCTAGGAGTTATTATAAAGCAGCCCCATGAGCAGCCCTAAATGAGCCACCAAGGAATAACTCCACTGTCAGTCAATTCCACCCTTAGACCTAGTCACAGAAGGGCATTGCCTTGGGAACATGGGGTCAGGAGCCCCATGTATCTCAAAATACACACACCAGAAAAGTACCAAAGAATGCACAAGTAACCATATAACTCAAGGTGCTACACTTAAGTAAAGCATACCTGCACCAAAATGCTTTGGATTTTTGTGGGTGGTACTGTCGCTAGAGGACATTGATTCTGAGAGCAGGGAGGAAGTGAAGAGTGAAAGCACTTAAGTTAAAGGAAACTAAATTAAGGTTATTTTTATATTCTTTCAGACAGTAAGAATTCAAAAGTCTTTATAACATGTAATTTCTGGGTACTGCCTAGTTTTCAGTTTCTTGCTTCTTTGTGTATTCTACTGCATGTTCCTGGAATTGCTTGCAAATTAAGCATTATTTCCAACAGGTTTACATGTTAGCTATGGTATATTTTCCAATATTAAACAATTCATATAATTTCAATTTATATGTATATAAATTGAATTGAATGTGCACACACACACACACACACACACACACATATAACATTATACCTATGTAGTGTGATACTGTTTTGTTTTTATTTTGAAACTTCATGGACAATAAAAACACAGAGCACATAGCTTTGTATTGGTGTGAGGAGACATGGTCTCAAATGTGCTGATAGCAGTTGACATTGGTTTGGGCTAAATCAAAGAATAAATATTATATTTTCTGGATCTCTCCCAAATTGAACATCTTGCTGATGTTGTATCACATTTGATATTAAAGTCATTCAAGAACAAATTTTGGGAATGCCAACTAAATCCAGTTGAAAGAATTATATTTAATTTAGACTATTTGAAAATTTACATAAGATACAGGAAGAAACCAAAATAACAAAACACTCATAAAAAGAGGAAATTGTGGCCACTGGCAGATATAAAAATTAATTTTGAATATACTCTTCAGTTATTCAACATGAACTGTTGATTATTATAACTGTTATTAACAAAACCTTATAAAATAGATCTAGACTTCCTACTTTAAAATACTCTAACAATTAAAAAAATGGCTTATGTAAATTGAAAGACAGTGGATGCTAAATGCAATGAAAGTGACATCTCAATAAAATATAGGGAACTTAGAACAAGGAAATGATGTGTGTAAGTGGAGTTCGTACACAAGTAAACTACAAATTAAATTCTGTGAAGATTATTTGTAGGGCCACTATAGTTTACAGCATAGCTTAATTGAAGAAAGTATTAAACAGATTAAGCAATGCATTGCTATTCTCGTTTTTAAAATAATATGCCAGTAGTGAACATTGTGAAAGAAAAGGAATATAAAAAATATCATATGGCTCTGGATACTTATTTAAGAATTATAAAGATGATCAGGATATAACTAATAGTAATTTATATGATAGGCTCAGAATATTTCTGAAAGTTTTCAACAAGGATGAGGAAATGTAAATATATGGAAAATTCATGGTTGATTTCAGATTCAAAGATTGCTCTCCTAGTTTTATTAATAATTTCATTGGCTCCTAACTCGGCAGAGGGACTTTATTTCCAAATTACATTTAATAAAAATAAAAACTACAAACTATAATGATTTAAGAATAGTTGTCTAACAAAGCATAGTGTCAAGAGAACATAATTTATGATATTTGATTATTCATCTAACATTGGTGGCTAATTAGCAGAACACTCAAACATATGCAGTAATACCTACACTTTGTAGTTTTTAAAACATTTAGCTAGCTAACTTTTAACATTTTACAAAGGCGGAGCACCTGGATGGCTCAGTGGGTTAAGTGTCCGATTCTTGATCTCAGCTCAGGTCTTTTTTTTTTTTTTTTTTTTTTTTTTATTTATTTTTTTAAAGATTTTATTTATTTATTTGACAGAGAGAGACACAGCGAGAGAGGGAACACAAGTAGAGGGAGTGGGAGAGGGAGAAGCAGGCTTCCCGCGGAGCAGGGAGCCCGATGCAGGGCTTGATCCCAGGACCCTGGGATCATGACCTGAGCCGAAGGCAGACGCTTAACGACTGAGCCACCCAGGCACCCCGATCTCAGCTCAGGTCTTGACCTCAGGCTGGTGAGTTCAAGTTCCGCGTTGGACTCCATGAGGCTATAGATTTGCATTTTTAAAAATTTTGTTGTTAAGAAGGTATAGTTTTTCAGGTTAGAGCCACAAAACATATTTTACTTAATAATACTATATATAACTTTTAAATAATTAGATATATTATAGGTGGTCATCCTTTTGCACATTTTTCCCAAATCCCACAAATTTTAAGGGTGCACTTACGTCATTTCAAGTAGTATTCAAAATTCCTGACCTTACAACTGCTGTGAATGCCTGACTGTTGTGTCTCTAAATGCTTTGTGTTGTCTCCCTTACAAAAGGAATGATGTGCTCAAAGAGACATGGAATTTGGTGGAAACTGTTAACAGCTTTCCAGTATCCATAGTTGAATTCTTCCTATTAGAATAGAATCCCTCATCTTTTCTCTGCTCATCAGTGCTCAGCCAGAGTCTCATTCTCTTGGACCACTGGCTAAATATGAGCCAGGTATAAGTAAATGAATGCAACAGTCTTACTATTTTCCTAGACTTTATTCCTCTCTTCCTGACTATAGATAAATATTTGAGTGATTTGCTGAGATATGGTGATGTCTAGAGAAACTACAGAATCCTTGCGGTGAGGATGACAAAGCCTCCCTAACAGCTATGGACTGCTTTCTTCTAAGTTAAAGATGAAGCAACTATAGTCTACAGACTATTTTTGTAAATGAGATGTTATTGGAACACAGCCATGCTCGTTCATTTATTTGTCTACTGCTACTTTTAAGCTACAACAGCAGAATTGAGTAGCAATAACAGAGACCATATGGCCTTTATAAAAAAACTTCTCTGGTTTCTGCACTACATTATTCAATAAAGAGATATACATTGTATACAAACCATTATATCTTGGGTATCTTTGCCTAACAGATTAGCATTTATCCAAACTAATACAATCACTACAACTGAAAAAAAAATTCTGATCTGAGAGTATCTAAGGGAACAGTTTTCCCCAAAAAAGCACAGAAATGAAAGATAACTGAATTCAAGTTTTAAACTAATCCATGAAGGCAATATGTGTGGATACCATGAAGGCTACTGTACAACAGGTGTCAGTTTTTGCCAAAAAATGACATTTAATAGCTGTTCTAATGCTGAATACTAGCACAATGAGAAAATGTTCTGATGGAATTTAAGTTTACTCATTTCAATGAAAATGAAAGTCTATTGAATTTAAGTTTTGAAATACTCCAAGAATGGAATATTGCCAAATGTGGAAGCTAAGTTGATGCATAATTAATTAATTCAATTAATTAATAAATACCAGTGGTAAAATGCATGATTAGTAAATAGTGCATGATGTTACCATTAGTTTAAAAAACTGAATAATACAAACCTTTTAAAGAAAAAGGAACTTGCTGTAGAGTACTTAAGGGAATTTCTATTTAATGGTTTTTGTGAGTTGTATGACAGAAGGGATATCTTTCACTAATAGTTTTTGTTATGCTCAAAATTATAGTTTCTATTATGTGACTTAAATGATTTAAAAGCCTTACCGAGTGCTCAATTCTCCAGTTTCCAATCCAACTACAAATATTTCTATAAAATAAATATGCTAATTGAATCATAAATGCTAGCATCCATTGATTTAAGAAAGATTTAAATTCTTTCTAGAAACAATTGTTTGTTTAAAAAAATTGTAATCTATAAATGTTTATACCTCTTTCAATGCCTGTGTACTTCAGAAGGAAATTATCATGAAGTTTTTTAGTTTGTTTGTTTTCTTTAATCCAAATTAAACAGACCAGCAGCACACTGGTTGTAGATGTGGCAGTGGATTCCGAGCACACAGTGGAAACCGAAGTAGGTGGTAGGGGGAGATTTAGGTGAACCAGAGGATAGAGAATGGGCCTATGGTAGGAGCAGCACCATGGATGACTGAGGCATGACAATATCACTGACCTGCTTGTGAAGCTCATCACCACTGGAGACTGAGCAGATTCACAGAGTTTAATTTCAAGGAGAAAGATGATAATTTGAAGGAACTGACATTTGATTCAGTTTTGAGGAGGAACGTAGGAAAAGAATGTGTCTTTTAGTCTGTTCAGGGTGCTGTTACAAAATGCCACAGTCTGGGGGCTTAAGACAACAGAAATTTATTTCTCACAGTTTTGGAGTCTGGAAGTCCGCGATCCTTGTGCCAGGTAGGGTGTCACGTGGGGCCATCCTCTGGGTCACAAAGTTTTCGAGGTGTCCTCACACAGCTGAAGGGTCAAGAGGGGTTGGTGGGGTCTCTTTTATTATAACACTAATCCCATTCCTGAGGGCTCCACCCTCATGACCTAATTACTTCTCAAAGGCCCTACCTACCTCCTGATACCATCAAAGGGGACATCAGTATTTCAACTATGAATTTGGGGGAAACATAAATGTTTAGATCGTAGCAGGGTGCAAATTTGAAGACACATTCCAGATGCAGTGTGTTACCCATGAACCCTGCAAATATAAATCAAAAGACACACGTGGACAGCAGTGTTGCTCAGCAGCCATGATAGTGGCAGGGGATGCACTTACTGGCACTGAAGGCTTACGTGAAGCCTGAACTGCTTGCTTCATTCCAAACAGAGGACATCATTGCAAAGAACTCCCTCAGAACAATTCTGCAACAAGTAGCTAATTGGAATCCTCAGGCATTTGTTACATGTACTTGAAAGAATCATGTTTTTCAAAGACTCAAAGAGACTGGCCTAGATACAATCCAATAGGCAGTCATCGGGAGTTCCTGCTCTCTAGAAAACTAAATGCACTGCAGAGTGATGATGCAGGCAGCAGCCAGTCAAAAGCTTCTGTATGTTCTAGTAGAGATGTTGCATCTTCTCATTCTTAGAAATGGCTCTTGAATTTAGAGTTAATGCATACTTCAAAGCACAGCTCCTATTACGTGCTCATTTGAATCTCACCAACAAAAAATCTACTGCAGTCTGTCACTGGCCCCTGCAGCTGCTGCCACCCTTACACAGTTCATCTCTACCTCGGCCTCCCTGCCCACTGTAAATCTTCCTCCAGTTGTAAATTGTTACTCCAGTTCGCCTGGCTCTCTACAGGACAAGGGGACCCAAAACCTGCCTGTTGAAAATTTCAATCAGAATGGTATCATCTATAAGGACCAGCAAGATATGACTCTAGGACTCCTCCAAAACTTTATCCTTAGGTTAACTTCTGCTAAAGTGTCCAAAGCCTTTATAAGAAAATCATTTAATATCTCACATAAATTCCAAAAGGACATTTTAAAACAATTAAGGAAAAGGGGGGCACCTGGGTGGCTCAGTTGGTTAAGCGTATGCCTTCAGCTCAGGTCATGATCCCAGGGTCCTGGGATGGAACCCCGAAATCGAGCCCCGCGTCGGGCTCCTTGCTCAGTGGGGAGTCTGCTTCTCCCACTGCCCCTCCCCCTGCTCATGCTCTCTCTCTCTTTAATAAATAAGTAAAATCTTTTAAAAAATAAGGAAAAGGACCAAGTAAAGTGATATGATTTTGAGATTATTGAGGAAAAAGGGGAAGACTTTAAAAAAGGAGAGGGGATTAACAAGCTAAATAACTAGAGTCTGAAATCCAATGAAGGAGTTAAGGAGGGTTGTGCTTCTTCTGTAGAGCCTTCATCAGGAGTTGAACTCCCAGATTATTTGATAAAATGTATTGCTTTTTTCTCCCATGATCAACACTGGAATTACAACAATGACTTCAGTGCTGAGTTTGATGAGCATAGGACCTTGCATGCCAGGACAAGGACTGCAGCTAGATTTATTAAACTGGATGCACAAGGGAAACACCTTTCTCCAGTTCAAAAGAGTATCAGATTGTTCATGAAGAAGTCTGACAAACACACCAAAGAACAAGCAGGCTAGTCATAGTTATGATAAAGAAAATAGAGTGGCTCATATTAAAAGACAAATAGATTAATTTCACCAAATGGCAAGCAGGGTCATAGCAATGGAACTCTTCTTGTATCAGAAAATGTGAATAATTGTAAGCTTATGTATTTAATATTAAAAAGAAGCAATAAATAAAATTAAGCAGACAAAATTCATGTGTTTCAAGGTATTATTTTATAAATGTGTTCCCAGAAGTATCTTTTTATGTTTAAAAAAATTAAAAAAAAAACAAAATATCAACTGATACTGTTATAGCTGAATAGTTGAGACAGAACATCACAGAAGTCATCTATATAAAATGAACAAATAAGCTATACTGAGATAAACACTTTAGAGATTAGTCAAAAAGGATTCTAAGAAAATAGTTCAATTGAAAATATCATGTCACATCCACAAAACATGAATTCTTCACTAACAACATAGTATAGTAAGTTCATGTCAAGTAGGAATGCATCAATTTCTATTATATTCCTATATATAAGCATAATTTTTTTCATATTTTCACTTTTAGACTGAATCATAAAAAAGATTAAGACTATCCTGGGAGAGTTAAAAAAGTAACTGATGATTTGAATTAGCTGTTAATGCTAGCATGACAATGATCTAAAAACCTCATTTCTACCATCAGAAGCTTTGCAAGTATAAATATTTTTCCATCTTTCTGGAACGATCCTTGCCTCTCTGATCCAAATTATTTTACCATTAATGTATATTTCTTAGTGAAATCAAGTTTCTCTAGGTTGTGTGTGCCTCCATTTTGTAGGCTTTTCATAGTGGTCTGTTCTGTTCCACCAAAACACCTAGAACTCTTTATTTAATTTTTAGTTTCCTCAGAGGACCTATTTTCATTGAGGGGTGGATATGCCAGCTATACTCAAAGCCTAGAAATATGTGGTAAATCACAGGAATGTTGCCCTTATGGAGGGCATGAATGAAAGTCATAATACTTTCCAGTTTACAATATTGAATTTCAATGGTATATAATTATAAATATATTAATATATATGGTTATGTAATGGTATATAATTATATATATTTTATATATACACCACTTTTTTAAAGATCTACATTGCTTTGACAAGATTTATTCCTGCTCCCTGCTTTGAAATTTTATGCGAATCATTGAACTGTTCTTTTTTTTTTTTTTTTTTAAAGTTTTTTTTTTTATTTTAGAGAGAGAATGAGACAGAGAGAGAGAACATGAGAGGGGGGAGGATCAGAGGGAGAAGCAGGCTCCCTGCTGAGCAGGGAGCCCGATGCGGGACTCGATCCCGGGACTCCAGGATCATGACCTGAGCCGAAGGCAGTCGCTTAACCAACTGAGCCACCCAGGTGCCCCTGAACTGTTCTTTTAATAAAGGGAGCTTTGGAATTGGATATATTTTCTTAGGAAATGGTCTTTTTCTTACATTTAAGACATTTTAACCAATTTTTTGAGAGCAGCACAAGAGTCTTTTTCCTAACTACAGAAAGGAAAAAAAAAGAAATATTAATGAAATAAGTTCATGCCGTAGGTTATTTTTGCACAATGCTGTGTATTAACGTAGGGCTGTTCGTATAGCTAAGAAAACTAAAGGATTATTAAATGACACAGTACTTGATGAAAATAGTTCAAAATATAGATATTTTTAAAAATGGAAAGCTAATATAAATAGATTAGAACAAGATGTCTTGCATACATGATATAGCTGCATTATATGCATAGCAAAATAGCCTGGGGTGAAAATGAACTTCAGATTTTTCTGACTTTATGAGAAAAGAAACTGGAAAAAAGTGTCATACATAATTTGTGGTTTTCAACTCCCTAAAAGTTGGAACAGAATTCACCTTTTACGTGGTCTTTATCTTTGTTCTAGGGGGGCGGGGAGAGCTAGTTGGCTTTTATTAATGTAAAAATAAAACTAAAAAAAAATCATTATTAATGAAAAGTTTGCCTTAAGAAGTTATTTTTTCTACATAAAATTATAAAAGACTATAATAATTATAGGTAGGGCGCCTGGGTGGCTCAGTTGGTTAAGCAACTGCCTTCGGCTCAGGTCATGATCCTGGAGTCCCTGGATCGAGTCCCACATCGGGCTCCCTGCTCGGCAGGGAGTCTGCTTCTCCCTCTGACCCTCCCCCCTCTCATGTGCTCTCTCTCATTCTCTCTCTCTCAAATAAATAAATAAAATCTTTAAAAATAATAATAATAATTATAGGTAGAGTTTCATCTTAAGTTGTATTTCTAAATATTTATTTTAAAATATGAATTAAAACAATGTTGTTCCTGTATGTATTTTTTTCCATAATTCATACAGATTTTCACAAACCAAAAGCACAGACCCCTGAATGTTTAAAGTGAGATCTGAAAGCTCTTTCTTTTACTTTAACTGAAGAAGAGGTGGAAAATGAATTATAGTGAGCTGGATGCACCTGAAAGGAGACATGATTTACATCTCCCATAGCAGGTGCTATTTTAAATGAAGTAATCCAGACCGTGGCACACACTGAAAGTACTTTATAATGTTCTTGAGACGAGTGTGAAACCACACTCTTCAGCAAAGAGGGAAAGATCTCTCCCATGCTGGGCACAGGATAGAAAATGAAAGATATTTTCATCTCCCACAAAGTCAACAAAGCATTATAAGGGTGATCAATAGCACAGGCAGAAGCAGAGTGTCAGGATAGGAGTTGAAGAGTTTTTCAGAATTTCCTTATAGCTCTTCCACTGATTTCTTTCTTTTTCTTTCTTTTTTTTTTAAGATGTATTTATTTGAGAGAGAGACAGAGCACAAGTAGGAGGGGCAGAGGAAGAGCACAGGAACTCTATGTTACTGTTCTGAGCAAACGTAAGCTAAAACTCTGCGTCATTTTCTAAAAAAACCTTAGAAACATACAAAGAATGACAATTTTCCAGTAATTAAGTGATGTGTCCATGAGAATTTAAAACTTAAAAATTATATTGCAATGTGACCTCAGTTTACTCACAAGGCTACTGACCAAGACATTTATGGCTGTGTTTCACACACTGTGCTTCATCTTGGCATTATCCCTTTTCATTATAGAGACTCACTTTGTTTTTCCACTTATGTTCCAGAAACATTTCAGAAACTGAGGTCATTATTAGTGACTGAAATAAAAACAACTATGAGTTTCATAATGGCATAGGAAAATTCTATAAGAATCAGGATTGCCAGGGGCGCCTGGGTGGTTCAGTCATTAAGCGTCTGCCTTCGGCTCGGGTCATGATCCCAGGGTCCTGGGATTGATCCCCAAATCGGGCTCCCTGCTCGGCGGGAAGCCTGCTTCTCCCTCTTCCACTCCCCCCCCCCCACACTCCCCCTGCTTGTGTTCCCTCTCTCACTGTGTCTCTCTCTGTCAAAAAATAAAATAAAATAAAATATTTAAAAAAAAAAAAAAGAATCAGGATTGCCAGATAAAATTCAGGATGCCCAGTAAGAACAAATTTTTTGCTATTAATATGTCTTCCAAAATATTGCGTGGGGTATACAATACTTAAGTGAAAAATTATTTGGTCTTTATCTGAAATTAAATTTAAGTGGGAATCATGTATTTTTATTTCCTAAATCTGGCAGCCCTAACAATGATGCCTAAGAAATACATTCCAGTTAGTGTAAAATATTTTCTCCCAAATGTTTTCACAACGTGACCTAGGAAATATGAGATATGTCCAGCATATGTTGGCAAATGGGAGAGGGTGCTTGTGTGTAGAGATAGTGAGCTCAGGACTCCATCTATTCCAGGCTCCAAGCACACCAGTCAGTGTACACAGGTGAGAGAGTCTACTCTCACAGATGCAGAATACATTGTGGAAGGAAAGATATCTGGCTTGTTTTACATACAAATATGACTGACTTCTGTTCCATTCACAGATGTCAGTTCCTGAGAACTACTGTAGTCCTACATATTTTCAAATATTTTTTCTCATCACCTCTTAAGAAACTTAGGGAGATATTTTAATGAAGGAAGTTGAATTTTTGTAATCAGATAGACTTAAGTTTTGAGTTTTAGTTCTTCCAAGGATGCCTGGATGGCTTAGTTAGTGAATTTTAATTCTTTCATCTACCAATTCTGTGACATAGGAAAAATACATATAACCATATTGGTCTGTTTCCTTATCTGTAAAATGTACATGAAATTGCCTAAAATAGGATTAGTGTCAAAATATATGTGAAATCACTAGTGTAATACCTGATAAGTTACTCATAATTGGAAGGTATTTTCATTAAATACCATGAAATGGCTTTGTGTATAGCTTCCTTTAAAGATTTTATGCCAACAAAGAATGATTCCATTGCTGGTGTTGGGCAGTGACAATAAATTAGAACTATCAGTTTAGATAAATTTCCGGAAGAATATGGGTCCTCTAAAGTCTTCACTGAATTAGAGCAATTTTTCAGATCTGCCTCTTTGGGCAATATTATACCACACAATTCCTTGGAGTTACTATTACTTAAGGCACTTTGTGGTAATGACATTTACTTTCACTAAGAGCTGGTTTAAGAAGCAGCTTGTTCAATATAAATTCAGGAATGATTCTGCAGATCTCATATGTTACTTAAACACTATTCTTTTTATTGGGACCCTTGAGGGAGATTCTCTCTCTATCTCTGTCTGTCTGTCTGTCTGTCATCTGTCTATCTACTTATTTGGCCTATGAAACATCCGTTCCTATATTATATTAAGAGAATCCCAGCTTCATCAGCTTTACTTGGGATATTATCTGTTCTTGATTATATTCAGTCTAAATGGGACCGTAAATGAAGTAACCTTATTATATGCAAGATGAAGGATAGACACTTAAAAGCTGTAAGAATTGAACATTCTTTCAAATCCTGAGCAGATATAGTTTGAAATTTATGTCAGAAAACCCAAATAAGGAAAGGTTAAACACATAAAGATGTGTATTTCAAATGAAAGAAGTTTGGAGATAGAAGACTGTGAGCCTGGTATGATGATTCCATAAACCCCGGGAACCAGATTCCTTCTCTTTCTGTTCTGCCCCCCTCAGCATGTGTCATCCATTCTCAAGGATGATTCAGGATGGGGACTAGATATTGATTGCTCCATGCATCTCATTTGCATTCCATGTAGTAGGACAGAAAAAAGGACAAAAAGCGGATAGTAGGCAGCTGAAACAAAATTCTTTAAGGAGTTTTTCAGAATTTCCTTATAGCTCTTCCACTGATTTCTTTCTTTTTCTTTCTTTTTTTTTAAGATGTATTTATTTGAGAGGGAGAGAGAGCACAAGTAGGAGGGACAGAGGAAAAGAGAGAGCGAATCTCAAGGTGACTCTGCACTGAGCACAGACGCAGGGCTCCATCTCACGACCCTGAGATCATGACCTGAGAGGAAACCAAGAGTCAGACGCTTAACACACTGCACCACCCAGGAGCCCCTCCACTGATTTCTAATTAGCTAAAACACTGTTACATGGTTACAATGAATGCAAGAGAACCTGGGAAATGTTGAATTTATCCCAGGTATAAAGGTTTTCAGCAAAAAATTAGAGTTCATTACTAAGAATGAGAGAAAAGCTATTAGATATGAAACTAGCAGTCTAGTGACATAAAAAAACCCAACAGTATTTGAAGGTGATAATTTCAGTGGCAACACTTTGCTTAAACTGTCTTTCTTAAACTTTCCTGCTATCTTTAATGAGAGACAACTTGGCTTTATCCTTTTCTAAGTCTGATGATTCTATGAGTTATTCAATATCTTGCTAATAAATTTCTTTCCTACTTAAAACAAGGTTATTCACCATGTCTAACTCAGGACCACTGGGGGACATTTGGGGCAAATTTGAAGAAATTCTATTGTGATCATGCATACATTTGTGTATGGACAAGTGCACCTTTGCAATATTGCTAAACATTGTGTAATGACCAGACTTTATGGCAAAAAAACAAATTTGATACACAGTAAATTTCGGTGACATGTATTTAAATTTATGGATATTGGCATTTAATAGCCCTAACTAATTTTTAGGATACTATTTTTTTTTTTTTTTTTTTTTTTAGGATACTATTAATGGGACTTTCAGAAAGTACAATATTCGCAGTCAATGAAATGAATGTCCTTTGCTTAGGAAAGCAAAATGACTTGTATTTTTTAGAATTCTTAGTACCTTTGTGGATCACCTAAGGATTGTTTAACAAAGTTTTTAATTATTGCTTAAAAGATAACATGGAAGAATTAACATTTGATGAGTATTAGAGAAATTTAATTCTGTTGGAATTTACTTAAATTCGTGGGCCTCAATTTCATCACAAGTAAACAACAACAACAAAAAAAAAGGTGGGTGCTAGGAGGAAATATAATAAAACCTTCACTTCTTTCTAGGGATCTTTTCAAGCTATCAAATGAAAAATATTAAGATCAACATGTTTTAGAAACTATAGATATGTTATTTTTCTGGATTAGAATGATGTGATTGCATATGGAACCTGGTCACAGGCAATGTTGGAATAATATAAATACATACCTTCAAGGGGAGTTCATCTGTGGCTCTCTACACCCCCCAAATTATATAGTGTTTGGAAAATAATCTTTCCAATTTTTATTTGAATTTTTTTTTAGAATAAGTATGTTAAAGCTTCAAGTTTTTAAGAAATCAATAATAGTCTAATGTTCTATGCACTAAAATTAAAGATTATTTTATATACAATCATAGTCAAAGACTTCTAAATTGTCACCATAATAATTTCTGTGTATTCATAGATTGTTTCATTAGCTTCTGTCACACTTACTAATGCCACATTTGCATTGATAGCTGTGAATATTGGGAATTTGTTATATCTGACTAATATTCTCTGGTTTCTTTAGTGGATAATATTATATATTTAAATATCATATATGAGGTGGCTCAGTTGGTTAAAGTGACTGCCTTCAGCTGAGGTCATGGTCCTGGGGTCCTGGGATTGAATCCCATGTGCTCCCATGTGCTCTCCCTCTCCCTCTGCCTACAACTACCCCTGCTTGTGCTCTGTCTCTCTCTCTGTCAAATAAATAAAATCTTTAAAAAATATTTCGTATATGAAATGATGTTGGCCCAAATGTCCACACGCTGCTTCTAATTATAAATATGATGACAGATAGCAAAATACATTATGCTTTTAAAAAGAAAACTTCACCTATATGAGAAGATGATTATTTTGCTGCTTATATGATTGTACATTCCTTATACGATATAAATATCTAATTCTTTAGCTTTTAGTAGCACAAAAAATCTGAGCATAAATATCTATCATAAATTGCAGAGTTAGTTAGTGGATGCTGAAAGAACAGTTTACCCTATATAGATTTTCATAGAAATATCATGCAATTTTGGGGCACCTAGGTGGCTCAGTTGGTTAAGCATCTGCCTTTGGCTCAGGTCATGATCTCAGGGTCCTGGGATCGAACCCCACATTAGGTTCTCTGCTCAGCGGAGAGCTTGCTTCTCCCTCTCCCTCTGCTGTTTCTCCTGCTTGTGCTTCCTCTGTCAAATAAATAAATAAATAAAATCTTTTAAAAAAATCATATAATTCTGGTTTAAAGTGATTGTTTTGTCTTAATTTTTCTGAGTAAAATTCTTGTGTAAAAAAGAAAATGTTGTTGGGATGGTGACAACTACCATTGTTACTGAGGAACACACTACGGTAGATAAATTTCAAATGTGTTCAATAAACACACCTGAAAATTTTTCCTGGAATATTTTTAGTTCTAATTTTAAGAAAATCTAGGAATACATTTTGAGACTTCAGAATTTTCATTCATTAATGAATTATCATCGAAACAATGAAAAGCTGTTTTTTAATAAGTAAGGGCACATAAAAAAATAGTATATTATTGTGTTTTGCTAAAAACAAAGAAACAGGAACACCTGGGTGGCTCAAATGATTAAGTGTCTGCCTTGGACTCAAGTCATGATCTCCAGGTGATTGAGCCCCACATTGGGCTCCCAGCTTAGCGATGAGTTGGCTTCTCCCCTCTCCCTCTGCCTCTCCCCCTGCTTGTGCTCTCTGTGTCTTTCTCTCTCTCTCTCTATCAAATGAATAAATAAAATCTTTTAAAAATTTTAAAAATAAAAATAAAATAAATAAAAACAAACAAAAAACAAAACACTTCCCCACCCCCAGCTCAAAACCACCACCACTAAAAAAAAAGAAAAAAAAAATCTGAATGCAAGTGTCTGATTTTCATTCTGTCCTCCTCTGGTAGACGGCGGTGCAGCTGTGGAGTACTGACTCTCACTAACCCTTTATACATCAGGGATTCTAAGTCATTTCAGTCATTAAATAGAGATGGTCCTCTTAGTGAGGTCTCAGAGATGGACCATTTTTTTTTTTATTTTCAGTAGCTAGAAACATGGATCTGGGGTTAAAATGTTTCATTACTCATCATTAATGAATACAATACCTTAAATATTACTGAGAATTATTATAAACAATACTTCCATACAATATATATATACTATGTAAGGTATATGGAGTAAGCTTTCTTATTCCCACACACCATATACACCAGCATTTCTACCACACAGATCGTGAAATTATTGTTTCATGTGTTAAGCAGTGAATAAGTGGTAGGATTAAAAAAAATAAAGACTATGATTTGTATGTTTGTCTTTGGTATTTGGAAGTTCTGGGTTTTCTAGGGGAGAGGGTCTAAGAAAAGTGCCATATTGCCACAGGTGGAGTTTTAATAGTCAATAGATAATGTAAATATACTGAGAGATCGGGAAAGAATGCACTAGGAAAAAAAAAAAAAAAAAAACAGAAGAAAGGAGGTAAATGAGAAACATTCACTTAGAGTTAAGATACAAGTTATTTTTTATGATTCTTTAAATTTAGTGAAAAATCAGATAAAGCTGAGCTAAGTTTTGAGGCGTTTTAGGGTGAGAAAGGTTGTACATTGTACTTCTTGAAATATGTAGGTCCAAATGAAAGGATGTAAATGTCTGGAGAAATCCATAGAGAGTGAGGGGAAAATCTATTTTGGAAAAGCAGGAAAAGCACGTCATATTGATGTTTAGGGTGCCTATAAGTATATTTATCTCAGTTGAATTTATCCATTTCACTGTATTGAAATCTTCTTTTCAAAGTCTCCCAACTTCCCTTACCTAGAACTATTCTTTCTCCATGGTATGCATTACTTCTAATATGAGATCTAATTTACTTATCATATTTATTATTTATTATCTATCTACTATGGCTAAAACATAAGCTCCAAGAAATAAGAATTTTGTTCTTTTGTTTACTAACGTATCTGAAATTCTGAGAAGAGTGCCTGCCACATAGAAGGCGTTCATATTGAATAGATAAATTAACGGTTCCCAAAAACTAGTTTTTAAAAAAATTTTAGATGTATTAAATTGAAAGAAGTTTATGTTTCTTAAATTATATACAGTAATTAAAACTGCTCTGAGTATAATTTTATTCAAAAACATTTTTAAGCACTCTGTTAAGCACTTTTAATTATTTTTCAAACATGATTTTTTTTTCCTTTTATATTGTACTAGTTCTTTTACAGTGTTAATGAATTCTATTATTCAGCATACATTGTAATTCTAGCCCTCAACTAAAGGAAATAATTAGCCTCTGCTGGTTAGTCAGTCATTCAACTAGAGCTTAGGCACCCACATCCTTATTGAACAAATGAATTGCTAAGCACTATGGAAAGTGATGTATTAAATAAAACATACTGAGCTTAATGAGCCTAGAATAAAATGAGGTGGGTAGCACAATTACTAAAGTTCATCATTGGTCAGAAAATGTAGAATCTGTACTGTATTTTGTCATTACAACCTAAAGGTTTATTTTCCAGAAAGGAGCCTCATTAAGTATTCTTAATATGTTTAAAAGAGTCATTAGCCTTAAAAACAAATACAGTTGATAAGGTTGTCAAACAGAAAATAACTTTAAGAGAGGCATGAGGTTGAGAGCAGACATATCAATTACTTGCCCAATGAACTACATCATCCCTTGGTATTCTTTCCTTTTTAAATATTTAGAGAGTGTCCAGATCTCCAATACTAAGAGAGAAAAGGCAGAGGATTATGATCATGTAGGGTGAAATTCTGACTAGAAAAAATAATGTAAAATAGATTTTCACAAAACCAGAAAATAAAAATCCACTTAGAATTTTATTAATATCCTCCCCATTAGATATTATCAGTTTTCAGTTTCTGGCACAGTGTGGCTGCTGATAGATATTCCCTGAATGAATGGGTGCATGAATAAATACAGGCATACAAAAACACTTTACTTCCTCTATTGGCAAATTAAATCCATCAGAATTGTATATTTTATATATTATTTTTAACAAAATTCTTGAATGTATAATTCATTTTCAGTAGATACATGTTTAAATTTATAATATTTAAAACATTATTTTGATAAATTATTTTCTTATCCTCATTTGTGATTCACTATACTGTTTTATATTTCAAGTTTAGATATATAGATAGAATCAGTTTATGCTAACATTTCACTGACAACATTGCTATAAGATAGGTTGGTAGCAAATAAAAAAACCTAAAATATAATACTGTATATCAAATTACCTGTGTACCTGTAAGGAAATATAAATTCCAAGTTGGCACACTTAATTATACTTAGAGAAAATGCATATGTTTTATTATCCAACAAAATGCAGGCGCCATATTTGTACTTCATGTCTTTTTATATCATCCATATATCCCCAAACTACTGAATTGTTTTCTTAAATCTGATCCAAAGTAAAAGTATTTTCATATAAATGTAAAAAGAAGTGAGTCCTTTGAAGTTGGATAATTCCAGAGGAAGTGTTTTCTGTAAGAAAAATTTGATTATCAGTTAATTCTTATAAAGCAATTTAATTGAAAATTATTTCTAACCTGCCCTTGAGAAAAGTGAATATATTTTGAAAGTCCACACAAGAGATAAATGTCCCAGAATGTATTAGTTATTGTTATGCATTTTGGATTATGAACTCATGTTAAAAACAAGATTAATTATGCATTTAGTAAAAACTTCATTATAAATAGCAGGAATCATTTTATGATGTAATACTCCTTTTAATTACAGTTTTCTAAATTTTTAAAACACAATGCAATTAAACTATAGTGCAAAACAACAAAAGCAACTTAAGTCCTCTTTTAGGTACAGGCAATATGATTTAGTTAAGGAGAGAATGAATTTTATCTGATTATTCCCAGTCATGTGAAAAGTTATTATTATAAAACTCTGATAAAATATATAAATAAGTATTCAGATGACTCTGATGTTTGGTAATTCACATTGGTTTCATTCAGATGAAAAGCAGCTAATCAATGAGTTATATTTAGTGAACCAGAAAATGTATGCATCATTTCAAACATAAATCTTTTTTAAGTACATTTGATTTTAAAGAGTATGCAGTTTATATATTTTTCTATATTGCTAATTAAACAAGGAGGCCATTAGACTGAGATTGCTCAAAGTGCCCTATCTGCCCATGTAAGCAAACCAAAATTTAAGCCTATAAATGCTTCAAGGCATGTACACATACATACCTAAGGACAACCAATCACAAATAGCCAATTAAGATTTAAGCTATAACCAATCAAATAATTTTATTTGTTTGCTGTGTTATTTTCTCTATATGTCTTTCCTCTAGCTCTTGTGGGTTGAATACTCCTAACCACTTCTGGTTTGGTGTTGTTCTGTTGGAATAAATAAATGCTTAAGTAAACTCTTAAAATTTTTAATATGCTTCAGTTTATCTTTTAACAATATATCGTACGTACAAATACACAAAAATTCACGAGTGAATATGCATGGATCAAAGGAAAAAATAAGATATATAGTGAGTTATGTCAGCAAAATGGCAGAAGAGGAACCCCCAGCCTTAGTTTCCCATAGAAGCATAGATTTAACAAATCTGTAGACCAAATTACCTTATGAGAAGCCTAGAATCTAGTCAAGAAGTGTCAGTCTCCAGACAAGCACAAGCCTGAGAATAGCTGCATTGAAATGAGTGAAGAGAGCAATTTCACTTTATCATGCCAGTCCCTATAGCAAGTGCTGAAGGAACTGGCATAGTTTTGTGACTTGGACACCTAAGAACAAAGGAAAAGGGAGAGCAGCTTGGTGTAGTCCAGCAAACCTCTGACTGGGACCACCAGGAAAAGGTACGTAACTGGAGTTTCTCTTATGTAAGGGATGGAGAAGAGTGAAATACACCTTTAAAGCCCTGGGCTTTCAGTGAACTGTTTCTCCTCATTCAGAGTGCTGATGGAACTGGCACTGTTTGGTGGGGGTAGCTAAGAACAAAGGAAAAAGAGTGGGTGGCTTGCTGTTTGAAAGTTCCCAGAATCTCTAGTCAGAATCTCTTCACAGATTGGTGAAGGTCTTCCCTGTTGATACCAGTCCAGAAAGACTAAGAGAGATGGATCTTTCTTCAAATGCCTAGACACCTATACAAAGCTATCATGAATTGGATAATCTAGAAGAAATGGATAAATTCCTAGAAATATACAACTTATCAAGACTGAATCGTGAAGAAATAGAAAATCTGACAAAAATAGACAAGTGGAACCACATCAAACTAAAAAGCTTATGCACAGCAAAGGAAACAACAAAATGAAAGGGCAGTATACAGAACGGGATAAAATATTTGCAAATCATATCTCTGATAAGGTGTTAACATGAAAAATACATGAAAAGGAACTCATACAAGTCAAGAGCAAAGAAGATCACCTGATTAAAAATGGGCAAAATACTTGAATAAAAATTTCTCCAAATAAGATATATGAATAACCAAATGCTATATGAAAAGATCCTAAATATCACTAATCCTTGGGGAAATGCAAATCAAAACCATATCTCTTCACACCTGTTAGGATGGCTGTTATAAAAATAAACAAAACATAACAAGTGTTGATGCAGATGTGGAGAAATTAGAATGCTTGTACACTTTCGGTGGGAATGTAAAATGGTGCAGCCACTATGGAATACAGTATGGAGTTTTCCTCAAGAAATTAAACATAGAATGACCCAGAAATCCTTCTTTTGGCATATATGCAGAAAAACTGAAATTAGGATCTTGAAGAAGTATCTGCACACCCATGTTCATAGCATTATTCACAATAGCCAAGATGTGTAAACAACTATTATTCATCATCAACAGAGGAATCAATAAAGAAAATTTGTTATATACGTACAATGGAATATTATTCAGCCTTAAAAAAAAGAAGGAAAGCCTGCCATTGGCAATGGCATGGATGAACCTGGAGGACATGCTAAGTGATATAAGCCATTCACAAAAGGACAAATACTGCATGATTCCACTTATGTGAGGTATCTAAAATAGTCAAATCATAGGAACAGTAAAATGTGATTTCCAGGGACTGGAGGGAGGGGAAAATGGGAGGTGCTGTTGAACCTCGTCTTGGTTATGCAAGATGAGTAAATTCTAGAGATCTGCTGTACAACATTGAGCCTATAGTTAATAATACTGTACTGTACACTTAAAATTTTGTAAGAGAACAGATCTCACGTTAAGTGTTTTTATTACATTAAAAAAAATCTCAACAGGGTTGAGGTGGAGAAACTTGATCAAAAGTATTTCATCCAGTGCAGCCTATTTTCATAACACAGTGTGAAATCGTATTTGAAACCATTCTTTCTTTACATTCTTGCATCAGCATCAATCTATGGGGATCTGGTCAGTGATTTTTGGTTTACTTTGTCTCCTAACTTTCCTGATTTTGTTATGACACGTAATCCTTCGAGTCAGTTGTAAAGAAAATTTGAAAATTCAATTAAGATGTCACTTTTTGGAATGGGTGTTTATTCTTTGTGGGTAGGTAATGTCTAACTATGCTGTCTACTGCCATTTATTTTTTTTTCCCTTTCTGTGTGATTATTTTGTGTTTAAGTGCAATTTTTAAATTTTTATAGAATAGATGGTTTATTAAAACTATAAGGAACATAATAAAAAGATATATATAACTATTCCTACACCGTTAATCAGATTATTTTAGTACTATCATCCAAAAACTAATTTACAATGTGATGTTTCTATGCCTGTCTAATAAAATACATGATGAGATATACTTAACATTCACTGCATGAATGCTGTGATGTCTCTTGAGAAGATTTTGAAGCCAGATTGTCTTGACTCAGTCAGAGAACACTTAGTGTCATCTAAGAAGAAGGGCAATTTGGGGATTATAATGGTGCCTATCATCAGTCTAATTGGATTTTCAGCTTGATCTCCATTTGATTCATGCAAGACTCCTGAAAGGATAAAGGTGGAAGAGCAGGAAAAAAGAAAAAGAAAACACTGAAGTATCATTTCACTAATCTCTATAAAATATTAGGCAGAAAGGAATAATTTTGAGCACCTGTCACAATATACAATAAAAAGGAAAAATATTTTTTTAATTTCGAAGGTTTTTTTTTTCAGTTTACTTTACATGACAACAGGACACTAATCAAACATACCTTCAAACATTAGCAGACATTTTACTTCAGTAAATTGCAAAATAAAAGAAAAAAAGTTTATTATGCATTTGTATGGGTCCTCAAATTTATCACATCTTAATAAAATTTTTCTGCCTTGGTTATAAATCTTGCAACTAAAATTGTGCTCTGTATTTGTCCCAAATTTATGATTAATTAGATATATTTTCTAATATTTTTCTGACTCTTTTTCCTGTGTATTCCTTTTAACATGTGTTAATCAATTAAAGTTGCAAATGAAAGAGCTATTTTAAGGATGATGCTTAAGAGGATCCAATTTACAATGCATGTCATTTCTCAGTGCCATTTTTATCACTTCGGTGGCACACAAAGTTTTTTATATAATTCATAGTCAGAATATATCCAATAGATACAATGGAGAAAGAAAAACCAACATTAGTCTGGAAATGGGAAAATGGAGATTATACCCAGGAAGACCCAATAATTTTGGTTTCAAATTGGTAAAATGTTCTGAGAATATGCAACACGGTGAACAAAAATAAATACAGTGTCAAGAATAAATGCTGCTTGCCTATCATCATCAGATACCTTCGTTAGAAATCTAGGAATCCAATAGCATTAAACTTTTCAAAAATAACTTGTTTTCAAAACAAATTTTTAAAAATGCAATAACATTGCATTTGCTAATTTTTTAATTGAAGTACAGTTGACTTACAATGTTATATTAGTTTCAGGTGAACAAGATAGTGATTCAACTGTTCTATACATTACTCAGTGCTCACTATGACAAATGTATTTACCATCTGTCATAATTAAACATTATAATATTATTGACTAGAGGGTATAATGTTAAGCAAAATAAATTAGAGAAAGACAAATACCATATGATTTCACTTGTGGAATCTAAAAAAACAAAACAAACAGAGACAGAATCATAAATACAGATAATAAACTGATGGTTGCCAGAAGCGGGGTGGGGGGGAAGTTGGTGGAATGGGCAGAAGAGAAGAAGGGGATTTAGAGGTACAAACTTCCATTTATAAAATAAATAAGTCATGGGATAAAAAGTACAGCTTTTACTTAATGTTTGTTAACTCTTTTCTCTCATGTAACTAGATTTACATGCCCAACCAAATCATTCTTAACAGTTTATATTTTTTTTTAATCAGAATTCAGGGGTTATTACAGTGGTATTTATTCCATAACTAATAGAGATGCTGAATAATAAAAGATAAATTATGGCATGTCACAATGTGCATGTCAAAGGAAAATATGCAAATATTTTGTTTTCCTTTATAAGAAATAATTATTGATGTTATATTTTTGGATATGAACAAAAAGTATTTTATCTTAATTTTTCTGGAAAATAATAATTGATGTATTTGTATCACCTGACAAACCTCACTGAATTAGTTTTAGTGTACAGAGGAAGAAGTAAAAGCAAGGAGAAAGAGACCAGATGCCCAGAAAAGAAAAATAATCGGTGCCACTAAGTAAAATGTAGATTGTAGAAAACACTTTGAAGAATTATCATCATTACCATTACTATTTCTACAGTTACAAAACATTCAAAAATGTTAAGGGTCTTACCAAAGAGTATACATATAAGAGAGTCAGAGACTGAACGCAAGCTTTTTGGTCACTTTCCAGTGACCATTGTATGATTCTGCCTCTTATTTCTTTGCTTGGTGCACTTTTGGTAAGGCATGCTACATGTATCTGAACCTCACATCTCAGGAGATGCAGAATAGAAAACACAAATTACATAATACAATTTTCCCTTCTAGGGATTTACTTTATGAGGGTAAATGGTAGTTTCACTTTCTCAGATGCTAAGTAGGGGCTTTATATATAGTTTAATATAATATGAGATAATGACACACAGTCAATTATGGTATGATATAAATGTTAATAGTTTAGCCATTAATGTTTTATTAAATGATAATAAAAACCACGAGATATGAGAAATACAAGTTATTTGTAACTAAAGAGTGTATTTCCCTTGTGCCCCTTTTATCAGTTAAAATTGTTGTAGTGGGCGCCTGGGTGGCTCAGTTGGTTAAGCGACTGCCTTCGGCTCAGGTCATGATCCTCGAGTCCCTGGATCGAGTCCCACATCGGGCTCCCTGCTCGACAGGGAGTCTGCTTCTCCCTCTGACCCTCCCCCCTCTCATGTGCTCTCTCTTTCATTCTCTCTCTCTCAAATAAATAAATAAAATCTTTAAAAAAATAAAAAATAAATAAATAAATAAATAAATAAATAAAATTGTTGTAGCTTACAACTTTTCCCCTTTGCTTTGGGTTATTTGTAAGCACTTCTTTTGCAGTGATTAAAGTGCTAGTTATTAGTGAATCCATTAAGGAAAAAGTGACTAATTATCAGCATTAACAGTAGAGATTATGGGAAGGACAATGTGTTTCATTGTGAATGCAGAAAACCACTGTGTTAAAGCTGTAATCTAAAATAATGAATGAATGTAACATGTAATAGATAACCAAAAATATTCATAGAGAAGAAACACAGGCTATTATCTATGAAAACAATAAAGAAATTAGAGAGGAAAAACTGAAAAAAGGGTTTTAATTATCCTGTTCACTCTTGGATGGCTGCTAGAGAACAGATATGAGCTAGAATAGCCTGCCTCTCACATCTCATCCCCTGACATTGCTTACATACTGTATCATCTCCCAGTACAGAGTCATTTGTTTGCTGCCTCCCTCTTCTTCCTCTATCTGCCCAAAGAAGTTTTATTAATTCTTTAGTGTAGAATTCAAAAGGTTTATTTTAATAAGCATCCCTAACACTCTAATTCATTATTTCTACTGAAATATATGCATCATAATACTTATTATATACTCTATTGTAACTATTAAACTATCTTTGTCATAAAACTTTCCTTGAGATCAGAAACACTGTATTGTAAACCAATATATCCCCAGGATCTAGCATAATACTAGCTATTTAGTAAAGATTTAGTAGTTAAAAAATAAATATTTGCCATATTTAATGGCATTTGATATTAAGTTGATGTTCTGATTTGTATAGAAATACAATTTGATATTGGAGAAAGGTTTAAAAATAAAACTATTACTATTAGTGATAAAAAATAGCTAAAGATGGGGCACCTCAGTGGCTCAGTCAGTTAAGAGTCTGCCTTTAGCTCAGGTCATGATCTCACGTCCCTGGGATAGAACCCCGTGTTGGGCTCCCTGCTCAGCGAGGAGTCTGCTTCTCCCTCTCTCTCTGCCTGCCACTCCCCCTGCTTGTTTTCTCTCTCTGCAAATAAATAAATAAAATATTTAAAAAACTAGCTAAAGACATGCAATGTTGTAAACATATAATAAAATACTGCCTAGAAATGTGTGTAGTATATTTAGAGCTAGAGAAATAAACATAGAAAAAATCACTTGACCAAACACTGAAAGATCTGGGTAAGATAATTATTTGAAAATAAAATAAACATTTCAAATCATTAAAAAAAATATAAAGAATACTGGAAGAATTTATTAGAAAGAGTACTTCTTTGAGTCCAAGGTAAACTTATATAAGAATGTCTCTACCAACTGTGTTGAAAATACAATTCCTGGAACAAGCATGGAGAATACTAGAGGTTATTTAAATAAAACAGTGAGATAATTAACTGCTGAAAGAGGGGATGCTAATTAGGGGTTAAATTCTTTATGTGTTTTGGAGGTAGAGCCAACAGCATATCCTGACAAATGCAGTGTAAGGTGTGAGAGAGAGAGGAAAAAAAACTCTCACAACTTCAGGGGTTTGGCCTGATAACTGTAAGCATGGATTTGCCATGAAGTTAGATGTGCAAGAACGTGAAACGAATAATTTTGGAGAAAGTGGAGGGCTGATGATGTCAGACGATGGGTAGAAATGATAGTGGGCATCTCTTGGAATCTTCTATTTAATTTTCTTGGGGAAGTAGGAAACAAAATTGTCCCTTGTGAGTAGAGTAGAGGAGGAAGTGATGGAGGTTTGGCGACAGAGAAGAGGAGAGTGTGAGATAGTTTTCAAATAGAGAAGAAGGGAATACAGAAGTGAATTATGGACTCGGTGTCCACAGTCATGCAGTTAAAGAGAGAACAGATAGGTTGGCTCTTTTTCTCTGTTCACATGTAACTCAATAATAGAGTCAGAGTAGCCTAAGATTGGATGTAACTAAAATTGTGATTTTACCCAGCAGTTATGACAAGGGATGTGATGGTGTTTAGAAAGGGATTATTATAAACAATGACCAGAAAGAAAGAAGTTATCAAAGAGGGGAGAGACAGTGAAAAATGTAATTATCAATGCATGGAAGTCCTATGTATCAAAAATTTTGTTGGTGTTTAGGCACTCGAGGTTATAATCTGGAGTCAGAGAAGATGTAACAATTTAATATGCAGCAATTTTAAATCTGTCGATCTATGCTAATTCTTAAAAAATGATTATCCTTCACAAGAGCTTCTCAGCAATACATTAATAATGAAATGAATACTTATAAAATCTCTTACAAATAAATAAATAAATTATAAAATACTTATAAAATCTCTTTTATAATTGTATTTGTGAATGTACCTAGGCTTGCTCACATATTTGATGAAAGTGGGGCATGAAGAAGAAGGAATTGTGCATGTTGATCTCCCCATTTCTGAGATTTCATGTTCTCATGCAACATGTAGGTGATGAATCAGCTCTCTCCCTTTTAAAAGGGGTAATTTGTTGAGGCAGTGAAATAAAATATTTTATTTAAAATCAAACAAAAATTAATAGCCTTGTATAGACGTAAGAAAAGTAAAAATTTCCTATTCTTTATCCATTCAGAATAAAGAAGATAAACCATATTATATGGAGGACAGCACTTCTTTTAAGTTAAAGGTCACAATTTACTCAACAGACAAGGGAATTTCATCTTCCTCAAAATTCGTTTTTTAAGCTTAGAGACCATGGAGAGCTATGATTCATGTTGCCACAGTAGAGTGGCTTGTGATGTATCTGAATTTCAACAATATGTTTTAGAACTAATCCAGAAAAGTAAGTTACAAACCTTGAAGTCAGATTGAAAACAGCTGTCATATGGGGGGAAAAAAATCAAAGCTGTGAGGGGGAAAAAAATAAAATCTCTGCTACATCATAATTAAATGCTACATTGCAACCTAATTAGCTTTTACTGAATCCAGTGTATGCTGCTCCACAGACTTTATAAACAGAAAACCTGTTTTTAAAAAATTAGTCTTGTATCTAAGTCATGGATTCTGAAGTTACTATTAATCAGCTTAATTTTGGTAACAAAAATATTTCTTCTATTTTGCTCAATCTGAAAAACCAAATAAAGTGAAAAAAAATAGTTTTAGTGTAAGTTTTTGAAACTTCTAAACCATCTGAGAGGGAGGGAAAAGCCAAAGAAAAGATCTGTAAAACTCAATGTAAATTTTATAATATTTCCTTGCTGTAACATTTAAAATGTTTTCTCTGAATAACAAAACACTGATTCATGTTGGTCTAAAGACTAAGGAAATAACTTCCATCGCATTACTACAAGTCCAGATGGTGGGCTTGAGTGATGGCGGATTCATTAACTACATGATGGCTTTCGGATTCCAGGATCTTTCTGTATATTCACTTACTATCCTTAACCTTGACTTTACCTCAGATTTATGGAAAGATGTCTGCAGCCATTCCAGGCATTATATCTAGGCATTACAGTATTCAGAGAAAGAAGAGAAATGGCCTCGCCCCATAGTGCCCTCTTAGAAGTGCTGAAATTTTTCCAGGATCTTCCTAGAAGCCTCATGTATCTGATGGCACATTTCTGAGCCAGTTGTTAGCAAGAATATGTAGAGTGTTCTTAGACCAGAGGTTCTCACCTGGGTGTGATTTTGCCCTTGAGAGGACACTGGACAGTATCTGGAGACATTTTTTGGTTATCACAATTACGGCAGCACTACTGGCATCCAGTGAGTAGAAGCCAGGAATACTGCTAAACAACCTATACTACGTACCTGACGGCCTCCCACAACAAAGAATTGTTCAGATCACATTGTCAGTAGTACTAAGCTTGAAAAACCCTGTCTTAGAATAATCAGGCCTACCTGTGGAGCTAGGGTTAACATCAGCTTCCAGAAAGGCACATGAATGAGTGAGGGAAGAATCTATACACAAAGAAAATTATAGTTATCTTAGAAATAAATCTGCATAGTGAGGCCTGAGAGACAACAATGCCACTACCCTCACCTAGTAGTAACAGGCGCAATTACACAGTCGTATATTTACCTTCCAGTAGCAATAAGGCTTTCTACCTTCAGAAATCTGATTGAAGGTGTCATGATGGCTGACCTCAAGATATTTTAGTTATGGCTAGCTGATGGCCTGATGGATGTACCATAAAAATGATATTCAAATATATTTAAAAGACCATGAAAAATACAGTATTTTCTTCATAACTCTAATAAAATTTTGGCAACTGGGAACATACTAATAATTTTCTTTTTCATTTTATAGCACAGCAATACTTTAAAATAGAAAACCGTGTGTATTCATGTGTATGTATGTATGAACTTAAAAGAAAATCATTTTTCTTTTGAAAGAGCCTGGGGTGTGAACTTCTTGAGGAGATGGGCCATTCCTTTTTTTTTTTTTTTTATTTTTTTTTATAATATATTTTTTTTATTTGACAGAGACACAGCGAGAGAGGGAACACAAGCAGGGGTAGTGGGAGAGGGAGAAGCAGGCTTCCCAAGGAGCAGGGAGCCCGATGTGGACCTGGGATCATGACCTGAGCCGAAGGCAGACGCTTAACGACTGAGCCACCCAGGCACCCCAAGGGCCATTCTTATTTTTAACCCACCTACCATTTTTCACAGATTTTGTATGCTTTTCATAAGATATTAAATAATTGTTTTTTTATAAAGAAGATTTGAAATATTTTATATTCACTTTGTTTTAAATAGAATGGTAGGTAATACATCTAAGATTGAGAAAAACATTTCATTAATACAATATGCAATGATGTTTATCAAGTGAAGTCAAAGTACTTTTTCTAGAATTGAGACTATTTTTGTTCTAGCTTTATTCTAGCTTTTATCAGAGATTAAATGACATTACAGACATACCTTGGAGATAATGTGAGTTTAGGTTTTGACCACGACAATAAAGCAAATATCTCAATAAAACCAATGCAAATGAATTTTTTGGTTTCCCCGTGCATATAAAAGTTTTAGGTTCACGTTATATCACAGTAGTTTTTTTTTTTCTAAAGATTTTATTTATTTGAGAGAGAGAGAGAAAGAGAGAGAGCATGAGTGGGGGGAGGGGCAGAGGGAGAAGCAGACACCCCACTGAGGAGGGAGCCTTAGACGGGGCTCGATCCCAGAACCCTGATACCATGACCCACGCCGAGGGCAGATGCTTAACCAACTGAGCCACCCAGGTGCCCCTATACCGTAGTTTATTATGTATGCTATAGCATTACATTTAAAAAACCAGTGTACATACCTTAATTAATATCTGTTGCTAAAAAATGCTAAGCATCATCAGACCTTTTGGTGAATCATAATCTTTTTGCTGGTAGAGGGTTTTGCCTGGATGTGATGGCTGCTGATTGATCAAGGTGGTATTTTCTGAGGGTTGAGGTGGCTGTGGCAGTTTCTTAAATTAAGACAACAAATGAGGTTTACCTCATCCATTGATTCTTCCTTTCATGCACAATTTCTCTGTAGCATACAAAGCTGTTTGAGAGTATTTTACCCACATTAGAACTTCTTTCAAAACTAGAGCCAGCACTTTCAAAACCTGCCACTGCTTTATCAACCAAGTTTATGTAACATTCTAAATCCTTTGTTGTCATTACAGCAATCTTAACAGTATCTTCACCAGGAGTAGACTCCATCACAAGAAACCATTTTCTCTGCTCATCCATAAGAAGCAAATCTTCAGCTGTTAAAGTTTTGTCATGAGATACAGTGATTCAGTCACATCTTCAGGCTTCCCTTCTAATTCTAGTTCTCTTGCTATTTCTACCACATCTGCTATTACTTCCTCTGCTGAAGTCTTCAACACCTCACAGTTATCCATAAGAGTTGAAATCAACTTCTTCAAACTTGTATTAGTACTGATATTTTAACCTCTTCCCATGAATCACAGATGTTCTAAAAGGCATCTAGAATGGTGAATCCTTTCCAGAAGTTTTTCAACTTACTTTGCTTAGATCCAGTAGTGGAATCCCTATCTATGGCAGTTATATATAGCCTTATGAAATGTATTTCTTAAGTAATAAGACTTGAAAGTAAAAATTATTCCTTGACCCATGGGCTGCAGAATGGATGTTAAGTTAGCAGGTTTGAAAACATTAATTTCATTGTATATCTCCATTAGAGCCTTGGGTGACCAGGTGCATTGTCCATAAGCAGTAATATTTTGAGATGAATCTTTCTTCCCCCCCTGAAGACTAGTTTTCAACAGTGGCTTAAATTATTTATTAAGCCATGTTGTAAACAGAAGTGCTGTCATCCAGGCTTCGTTGTTCAATTTATGGAGCACAAGCAGAGTAGATTTAGCATAATTCTTAAGGGTCCTCAGAATTTTAGAATGGTAAATGAACATTGGCTTCAACTTAAAGTCACCAGATGCATTAGACCTTAACAAGAGAGTCAGCAGCCTGTCCTTTGAAGCTTTGAAGCCAGGCATTAACGTCTCCCCTGAGTGAAAGTCCTAGATGGCATCTTCTTCCGATGGAAGGCTGTTTCTTCTACATTGGAAATCTGTTGTTTAGTGTCTCCACCTTCATTAATTATCTTGGCTAGATCTTCTGGATAACTTGCTGTAGTTCCTAAATCAGCACTTGCTGGTTCACCTTGCATTTCTATGTTAATGAGGGTGGCTTCTTTCCTTAAATCTCCTGAATCAACCTCTGCTAACTTCAAACTTTTCTTTTGCAGCTTCCCCACCTCTCTCAGTCTTCATAGAATTGCTTGGAGTAGGCTTTCGCTTAAGGGAATGTTGTGGCTGGTTTGATCTTCTATGCAGACCGTTGAAACTTTCTCCATATCAGCAATTAGGTTGTTTTGATTTCTTATCATTTTTGTGTTCACTAGAGTAGCACTTTTAATTTCCTTCAAGAACTTTTCCTTTGCATTCATAACTTTACTATTTGGTGCAGAAGACCTGGGTTTCAGCCTGTCCCCACTTTTGACATGCCTTTCTCACTAAGCTTAATCATTTTACCTTTTGATTTAAAGTGAGAAACATTCAACTCTTTCTTTTATTTTCTTTTACTTGAACACCTAGAAGCCATTATAGAGTTATTAATCGGCCTAATTGCAAAATTGTTGTGTCTTAAGGAATAAGGGAGGAGAAGGCAAGAGACAAGGAAATGGCCAGTCAGTGGAGCAGTCAGAACACGCACATTTATCAGTTCAGTTTGCCATCTTATGTGGGCATGGTTTATGGCAGTCCAAAACAATTACGATAGTAACATCAAAGATTACTGATCACAGATTACCATAACAAATATAATGTTGAAAATTTTTGAAACGTTGTGAAAATTACGAGAATGTGAGACAGAGACATGAAGTGAGCAAATACTGTTGGGAAAATAGCGCCAGTAAACTTGCTTGACATAGGGTTGCCACAAACCTTCAATTTGTAAAGAAACACAGTATCTGTGAATTGCAATAAAGCGAAGTGCAGTAAAACAATGTATACCTGTGTAGAACTCCAAAGTCAGCAGAACACTTTAACACTCAAGAGAAAACTGTGGCTCGGAGAGATTAATTTTTTTTTCTAGATCTCACCACTAGACTAATCAAGACAAAAATTATAATCTCAGAGATGATATCTCATATCCTGCTGCTTAAATTTTCTAGTTATCTCTTTGGAATACAAGGTAGGATGTAGGAAAATAAGAGCTGGAGAGAAAGAAATTTGCACAACATTTTACATTTGAGATTTCTTGATGATGGATATGTGCAAAGGAATGCTCTTAGTTCTTAACGATGCCAGTGACAGTAGGTTTTGCAGAACTAACAAAACAACGACAATAAATTATGTGGAACATTTCCTAGAGTCCACTAGCAAATTTAGCAATCATACCTCCCCAGATTGCTGTTAAGATATGAAATTATTATTTTTACATGACAGGTAAATAACCCGTTTCCTTTAATTAGACTAGATTAAGAGAAGTGAAATGTTTTTGAAAATAGCAGTGGAATGGAATGGTGTCTTTCATCAAGAGCAGAATCATGTTAATGTCTTATGCTGTCTAGTTACCATGACAAATAGGTTGTGGTACATGCACACTTTAATTATTAACACTGAAATCTGCTGAAATTGAAGTATTGCTCTTAGTAAGAGCTATTACTGCTGAAATGACCCATTTAATAGTGACCCATAGTATCAAAGTATGGATTTAAATTGGTAATTAATAACAGTCCATTTCTGAAAATGTTAACACAGGAGTTCAATAAAAATGCTAACTAGGTCTAAATACCACAGACAGTGTATTGACATATTAATATGTATTACTTATGTTAAATGCTTTGTAGATTTAGGTATAAAACAAGATGATAACAGTAAAAGTATTTCTTTCTTAACTAGTGTCCAAGGAATCAGTTAGTAAACTTAGTGGATTGGTTCACTTTTAGTTTTTAGTTCCAAAATTCTTTATACAAGAATTTCTTTTATCATATTCTACAGATGTGAAATGATTAAATAAATGGAAGTGAAAAAATTAAATGCAACAGCATGACACTGAGGGAGAATTTTGGAGTAATGAATGGTAGCTGTGTTCATTTTATGATTCACTTGTTCCAAGTCCCATATAACAATTAGCTGCCCCATGCCTACCCTTTTCATTTTATGCCTTATCAAAAGGAAAATATAAAGCTCCATAAGGTGCCATATATCAATTATATTGGAAATAACATTTTAAATGAAATATTGGTAGAAATAAAAAATGAAGCAAATTTTAAAAATTAAACTTACCTAAGGCAGCATGATTATTTCTAGTCACTAATATGTGATTGGAATGCATTAATTGATATTTGGTGTGATCTACTTAAATTGGCTTATCTTAAGCTGATATTAAAATGGAATTATGTTTTCTGAATATATTGATCGACAGCATCCTAAATATGTTAGAAAAGGTTAAAAGAAAAGAATATGTAGTTTATAATTTTTTAAAAGGTAATTTAAAAACTGCAACTTCCACCTGAGAATAAATGTTTATTATATTATTTTAACTATGGTAAATCTAAAAATATGTTTAATAATACCATTCATCTTCACTTAAGTTTTTAAATTTAAATAAAAATTGCAGAAAGATTTTAACAAAACTTTGATCAAATTTCAATATATTTGGTTCAATGGGATTGTTAGTATCTAAGTTAACATATAGAAATATATGGTAGAAAACATTTCAAAATACTTTGAAAGTTAAGTATACACACACACATACACACATGCACATTTTAAAAAATTATTTTAAAACCAGAACATTTACTTAGCAACTAGTCATCCATTCCTTGAGATGAACTGGATACTGCAACATCTACGCTCTCAGATTTAGGTGTTGTTTCCTCAGGGAACTTATGCCTGAATCTGCAGTATACAATTTTTGGGTCTCTCAAATGACCTGTACGAATGGCATTTCTTTATTTAGCTTTGGCACTCAAGTTACATGTTTTCTCTGCACTTAGTAGGTTAGATACATTTGGTGCAGGTGTGCTTCTTAAGGTGACAGTGGCAGGACACTATGTGTGTCTTATTGTGACACTTTCCAAACAATTATGTTCCCTTTTTTCACCTCACTTCTGTGGCCCAGACCAAAGAACTAGTTATGTTTTGTTTTGTTTTCTTTTCTTTTCTTTTCTTTAAAGGAGCCAAAAATCTCTTTATTATAAAATGAGCATGTATCTGGATATATTATGATTAGATTCCTGTAGCTGTTTTCTTCAAAAATAAATAACAGTAATGCTACAAATTCCAAATAATATGTTGACAATTTTTCTTTTTGAAAAATTATGTGCTTAATGATATATAAGATGAGGTCTGAAATTTCAAATATTCCAGATTGACTTACTCTGAATCAAAGTTGCTCTTCATAGATTGGGTAGAAATGTTTGCCTTGCTAACAATTACACACACACACACACACACACACACACACACACACAAACACCAAAATAGTTCATTGAGATTGTGGTTTAGTCAAATGCTATAGTAGTGTGTTTGATACCTCCTGAAATAATAGTATAGTAAATTCTGTTAAGGGAAGCTAGTGAAGAAAGAATAAGTGAATGAAAAATACCTTTTTAAGTCAATCAGCTGACTGCCTCTTCTCGTTTTTAGGGGATTTGGATTAGTTCTTCTCTGGACAGTTAGCTCATTTTATGGAAACATGGTATGGTTACCAAACTTGTATATGAAAATTATAGTGTCCCTTTCCTTTGTCAAAAGAATTAGACCATGGCTGTACACATAGAGATAGGAATTGTTTCATTATAAAGTGAGAATAACAGAATTTTTGAGGTTAAAACTGTGAGGCAAACAGGATAAAGCAGGAAGTAATTCTGTTTTATAGAGTTGCACTTATAGGTCCATTTCTTTTCCTTAGTTGGATTACATTTTGCTGTATTTTAAAAGTTCTTGAAAGCCATTAGGTTGGTTGGTTGAGTGATCAATTGGTTGATTGATGTGGTGAAAATATTTATGGCATAGTCATTCTGTATTAACAAACATCATTATTTGAAGCATCATCTTTGTTTGAACTTCAACATCTTCCAGTCTTGAAAGACATATTATTGGTCTATTCCAACAGACTTGACTATTTCTATTGCTTTGAATTATTTTGTGTGGGCTTAAGATGGGCTAGCTCTTTTGGTCTTTATGCTATCAACAACAGTGATAATAATAACATAGTTACCTACTCTATGTCTTATTTTTTTTAGCTTATATGAAACATTTGGCTAATGATTTGTCAAAAAGGTGGGGGGGGATAAGCAGTCATTCTTCTAGTAATCCTCTGCACATTGGGCAGAATATCTTACATACTGTTGCTCATAGCCATGTTCTATACCACCTCAGGTTCTTTTGGATACTAACCAAATTTTAGCACTTAATAGTGGCATAAGCTAGGCAATATTATAAGGCAAAGACAAACAAAAAATCTGTCTATTGCTACATCCAGTAACACTGTGTATCCTTCAGTGGCATATAGGCAGTAAGTTTAAGGTTTTCCTTATTCTCTGTTTAAGAGCCAGAATATGGTTATGTAACATGTTAAAGGACAAAATATTTTTTAAATAAATTAAATGCACTCCCCAACATCCATGGCTTTTAAAACCATAAAAAATAATTTCACATACAGTGTTACCTTTCTAACAAACTGCCCTTGAAATAAATTCTCACATTTTCAATATTTATGGTGGAGATTCATTTTAGAATGATGAAAGATGATAATAACACTGAAATAGGAAATGGATTATCAGTAAATTGTTAGATCTAAGAGTAACTTCAACTAAGATCAGACAACTGAATTGTGATGTAGGTCTGAAATTTCAAATATTCCTGATTGACTTGCTCTGAATCGAAGTTGCTCTAGATTTGGTAGAAACATACACAGATTTGGTGGCTCACCACTGTTATGACTATCAGAATTTGGCCAAGCGGTTTATCTGACATTAGCAGAAAAATTCATCCTTTCACCATTGTTCTCAGAAACATAGAAACACAACTTTAATGACCAGAAAACTGTGCAGCTGCCTTTATATTAGTGTCCATTTTTTTTAAAGTAAGGAAACACCGTTTATTCTGATGAACAAAATCAAAGAACTGAGTAAGTGGAGAGACATTTTATATTCATATATAGAAGATTCAAGATTGTCAAGATGTCAATTCTTCACAACTTGATGTATAGATATAATGCAATTCCAATCAAACTCCCAGAAAGTTATTTCATGGATATGGATAAACTGATTATAAAATTTGTATGGATGGGCAGAAGATACAGAATAGCCAACAGTTGAAGGAGAACAAAAAGTTTGAGGACTAATGCTACCCAAATCCAAGACTTACTGTAGAGCTACTGCAATCAAGACAGTGTGGAATTGGCAGAAGAATAGGCAAACAGGTTAGTAGAAGAGAATAGAGATCCCAGAAATAGAACCCTATAAATAGAGTCAACTGATCTCTGGCAAAGGAGCAAAAGCAATACAACAGAGCAAGGATAGGTCTCTTCGACAAATGGTGATGGAATAATTGGACACCCACATGCCAAAAAATGAATCTAAATACAGTCTTTTACCTTTCAAAAAAATTAACTGAAAATGGATCATAGACTTATATGTAAAATGTTAAACTATATAAATAATAGCTATACATATATTTACATAGAGATAGATAATAAATAAATAAATAAATAAATAAAATTCCTAAACAATAACATGAAAAAAAAAAAAAAACAAAACCTGGATAACAAAAGCAAAGACACAGCCACAAAGAAAAAATTGATAAACTGGACTTCATTCAAATTAAAAACTTCTGCTGTGTGAATGACAGTGTCAAGAGAATTAGCAGACAAACCACAGTCTGGGAGAGAACATCTGCAAAGATATACCTGGTAAAGGACTTTTATCCAAAACGTGAAAAGAAATCTTAGAATTCAACAGTAAGGAAACAAATCACCCTCAAATGGTCCCCAGCAAAATTGAGCATCAAATGTTCACAGTGGTAATCAGCTCAAATAAGTAAACTTAGACTGACTCTCTCTCTTTTTCTGTCGAAATTAACCCAATCCCTCCACTTCAATTCCCTGTAATATCTTCCTAAAACAATTTATTTTATATGACTGCTTGTATAATAGTGCTCTTGTTAAAGGAAGCCAAGATAAGTTTTCATTTGTCACTTAATGCTTTTAATCAATGTTTAAAAATTATCTCTCAGTAGATAATGGTATAGGAGAGCCAATGGTTTAAGTTCATTCAAGTCCAGATTGGAGTCCAAGGGCAGGATAAGACTAGTAATGTCTCAGCTCAGAGACAGAGAGAATAAATTTTCCCCTGCTTAGTCTTTCTATTCTATTAAAAACTTCAATAGATTGGATAGGTCCAACCACATGGAGAAGGGAAATCTGCTTTACTTATTTTTTTTATTCAAAAGTTAATTTCATCCACATATATACTTATAGACACAAGATAGTGCTTAACCAAATATCTGTGTTCCTCTTACCCCAATCAAATTTTCACATAAAATTTATCATGAGGGGGAGTGAGGATAATGTTTTTTTTTTTTTTTAAGTTCCTTGATTTAATACTTCAGTTGCCACCATTAACAGTTCAAACAAATGAAAAAAATTAGGAAAAAATATTCAAATGAATGTGCAGTGAATCAACAGGGCAGTCACAAGGATATGTTGTCTGACAGCTAAATAAAAAAGTTGTTCCAAGGCAGAAAATGAGAGATTGTGTGTATTAAGTGCTACTAATACTTTAAGTGAGATGAAGAGTAAATATTGGCCATTGCATTTATCAGTATGGATGTCATTGATGATTTTAACACAGTCTGTTTTGATGTAAAGGATATGGCTTTAAGAGGGTTTTTGTTTTGGTTTGGTTTCCCTTTTATGATTAAATAGCAGCATGATTGAGAGAAACTACTTCTATAAGCGAAATAGAGAGGAAAGTCATCAACTGTGAAGAGAGTGCAGGAGTTGTTAAAAATCTGAAAAGGGAGCAAGCAGAAAGTATAGCACAACAGGATAGGAATGAAAGAAAGTGACTCAGACTGAGTAAATATATATGATTGCCTGGAAGCATTAAGTCTCACTGGAGGATAGTGATCATGCAATTAAAGCAAGGCAAGTCAACAAGGTCACATTTTCCAGCTTCATTCAAATGTATGTATGCAGGCATGGAGTAGGCTGAGAGCTGGCTTTAACTAAGATTGCAGTTTACAAATATGAAAGAAGGGTAAAGCAATTGAGGGGATATACACAAGAGTGTTATTAATGAGGGATAAGAGAATTCAAACTGAGTAAGAAGAAATGTGAGAAAATACTGATAAGTAGCAAATTGTAATGTATAAAATTATATGAACAAATAATTGCATATGTATATATAACTGTATATGCATATTTTCCTGTATTTGCACATTTATTGGAAAATGTTTCTTTTTTACCTTTTAAAACAATATAAATAAAATATTTTATTTCAATCAATATTATGTTACTTTTTATTTCTTATTACTTCCTCAATTTAATTTTTCTGAAACAGGTAAATGGGCATTAGATTCTCAAAGAAAAGAAGAGAGAAGACTAGAGAAAAGAGAACAGAAAAGTTTTCCATCTGTATTCTACAACTGCAAGTATGAAGATCAATGAAGCTCTAGAACATGACATTAAGGTATTGTGGTTATACTTAATACCATCAGTCTAGGATGTCTTGGAAGAATAAAATAGCTTTGCGCTGGATTTCGTCAGTCTGAGAGATTATAATAAGCTTGCAGTAAATCTTTTGGTATTTGCAAACCTAGCTTAATTATACTAAAGTTTCTTCAGTTACTGAATTTTCTTCTTCTTTACACTCTCCAGGCCATAGTTTTGTCAGTTTGCTTCAGTACACATTAATTATCTGACTGATAGGGTGTGTCACTTTGTAGCCAGCTGTCACTACTGTTGATCAATAAAGCCCCCTCTAAGTCTCCAGTAAGACTTTAAACCTGGAAGAGTATTTTAAGTCAATAATTATTTATATTTACAAAGCAGGTAAGCCAGTGACTTAAACAAATAAAGCTATTCTACAATATAAGACAATGTCTAAATACTAAGAACATTCAGTATGTTAACTTCCATAAAGTAAATAGACAAATTTATTAGGTTTGAAGCTTGCATTTATCCTAGATCTTAACACAAAGCACATATATTAGAGCATCGTGCAAATACTGCTATAGGTGGGAGGACATCAAAGCTATCCTCACTGCTAGTGTGCTTGAAATCAGAAAAATAAGCCATAGTTCTGCACTTGTATTCACCCATGCCTTTATGTAACACAATATGAAACAGGAGACTGGGCTCTGTTTCTAAATATAACCACTTATGGGTTCCCTCAATGTTTAGCCATTTACAGTATACTGACACATCACAAATTCGAGGAATTGTTTTTAACCTCTCCACAATTATAATTTAAGTTTTTTCAAGAGTGTCTTAGTTTATGCAGGGTTCTATAACAGAATACCATAAGCTGGTGGCTTATAAACAACAGAAATTTATTTCTCACAGTTCTGGAGGCTAGGAAATCCAAGATCAAGGCACCAGCAGATTAGATGTCTGCTTCATGGATGACGCCTTTTCACTGTGTCCTCCCATGGCAAAGGGGCAGGGGAGTTCTCTGTAGTCTCTTTTATAAGGGCACTAATCCCATTCATGAGAGCTCCACCATTATGACTTATTCATTTCCCCAGACCCCACCCCCTAATATCATCACACTGGGGGTTAGGACTTAGCATATGAATTTTAGGGGGCAACAAACATTTTGTCTATAGCAAAGAGTCTTATGTTTACATGGAAATTTATAATTTATATATATATATAAATTGTATATATATACAATACTCAAATCAAGGTTAGCCAGATATTGATAACTCTAAATGCTAATTATTTTTCATACAAGAAAATAAATGCTCCAGTAGGCCAGTTTGACACATTCATGACTTTGGGGCAAGTAATTAATTTTCTTACTCACTTTTTTAATGGAGCAAAGTTGTCCCCATACCTTGGCTGTATATTTGATTTAGCTAGTGGCCAAGATATTACTTCAAAATTTAGCTTAAGCTTTGTATGTGATATGAGATGCTCAGTTTCATTGGGGATATTTTATTTATATTAACAACTAGAAAAGCTTCAAATTGTTCACTTATTTGAACTGGAATTTTAATTTTTCCTTAAAACTAAGCAAATTTAGAAATTCTAAGTATAAAATGTTATATCAGAGGAATTAGCCTCTGATTAATATAGGTTTAATAGGATTTCAAGATTAATACAAGACTCTAGGAAAACAATAGTATGATCAAATCCCACAGTAGTTCTTAAACTAATTAAGGACTAATTAAACTAATTAAAGAAAAAAAATGAGAAGCTGAAATATCTAGTTAAGACTTATAACATATTTTCTATGTAAGCAGAGAAATAAAATGTTGACAGTAAAACAGCATTCTTACAGACAAGGTATAATTATGGACATGATGTTAAAATACAAGGCAGGATTTAAATTAGAGGAATTAGAGTAAGACACTTGGCATATCTATTTAAATACTTTTATTTATTACTTTGCTATTTCTTTTCAAGAATCTTCAAATAGGTAGCATGCAAGTAGGAATCAGTTGAGTACATTTGCCACATTCCCATTTAGAATGATTCATTGTTGGTATCAGGCACATCCTGAATGTTATGTGGAGTCTGCTGTATATATTCATGCTTAAATTAATTATTTTGTGGAATATATGAAATTTTGTACATAGCAAAGGTTACAATTCCCAGGTAGTTCTTTGATTTTTTTTTTTTAGCATGTTAAATTAAACTTACCTTGAAGTACCATGAAAGACAATAATCTAAACCAGATGGGTTCACACATAATTGCAGTAAATCATCATTGATTCTGAAAAAGCATTGCTTAAATATGCTACATATTTAACTTTACTCAGTAGAGAAATAAATGAAACAAAGACAGATGCTCTGTATGAGACACTTCGCTAGGTTCACTCTCTCTCTCTACACACACATATACACACACAATATATAAATGTAATGTATAGTATATACACACATATATGTTATATATGTGTTATTGAATGTGTATATTCACATTTAATCTTCACATTAATCTATAAAAGACTTATATATTACTTATTTATAATTAATTATAAATAATTAACAATAATTACATACGTGTGTATATATATGTATGTATATAAGGAGTAGACAAATCTATGTGTGATTAACACCAATGCCTCCTTACATGACAATAAAAATAAACTTAATTCATATTTTTTAGTGTTTTTCGAAGGTGTGCTGAGATTAAAAAATATGACATCAACATCATTATCATTGATATAATTAACATTTCTTACATATTTTAATTGTTCATACATCCTAGTTTTCTCAGGATGGTCCCAGTTTACACCTGTTATTCAAGAATAATTATTAAGAGCACCACACTCATATTAAAATATCCTACTTGAGGTGATAAATTATGTGACCACTGATTATGAAATAAGAAATTTATTGTATTTTGAATACATTTAACCTTCACTTCCTAAAACAGTAACTTTCCACATGAAGAAACAAGACTAGTTTATTAACTAATATAAGTATGTCCAATCAGCAAATTATAGAAACAGGGAAAAACCCATGTAACTGGATTCTTCTACCAATGCATACAAGATAATTTAGCTATTCTCAACAGAGTGAATTTGAATGTTTTAATTTAAGGTAATTAATTGCATATAACTTGTACTGGGTGACAAATTCCCCTCCGTGGATGGAGAAATATAAAATCTATGATAAAAATATCACAGGGAATGTACTGAGGAAAACTAAACCTTGAAATACTCAGTTGTGTTTTAGTAAGGGAAGGTATGTGAAATACACTGAGGGAAGAGCCTCCCACGTGGAAGTAGAGAAATGAGCATATTTGCAAAGATTTAAAAGTAAGTTATCATTTTGGTCAGGAGAATTCAAATTAAGTTTTAATGTAGAATTAGCAATTCTTTGTAATATGCCCCCACACCCTACTTTTTTTTTTTTTTTTTGAACATGGACTATCTTTATGCACCTAATCATTCCAGCAACTTCTAATCTGGCATACTCAGAATTTCAGTATTATAAGAATAATGTCAATCATACTTTGAATCCTATTATCTTTCAATACTCTTGAAGTGCGTATTAGTATGTTATATACTATTATATTTTATGTTTTTAAGTACTATTTAAAACGGGTGTACACATTATAAAAATGGATATTATGCAATTGGACAAAGGAGGTAAAAATATTGAAAAAGGAGGAAGAAAAGTTACCATTATTTGCTGATATGATAATTTATCTAGGAAACCTAAACGATCTGTTTAAATGCCATTAGAAATAAATAGACATATTCAGTCAACAGCTGTCTTGTGAGCATCAGTGTGAAGTGTTGGAAATCAGGCATGGTCCCTCTCCTCAAGGATCCTACTTCTTAGCAGATTTCATATTCTATTATATCCCTCCTGATTTGTCTTCAATTTTAATTCTGTACCTTTAGCAGCAAGGATTTTATATAAGTAGCAGAGCCTCACTATATTGCAAGAAGTACACATGTATGTGTGTGTGTTTGTACGAATGTTTATACAAACATGCATATCTGTGTGCACATGCATATATATATATATGCTTAATCTTAGCAAATGATCAGTTAATAAATTTTATTTATATATTTAGTTATATATTTATTTACATACATATATAAAGATAAGCGTATATGTATATGCCTAGATTTGTGTACACACACGTGCACACAGACACGCAAACACTTGTTGTTTGGACTGGTAAAACTGTAAAACTATAAGCCTTACCATTATCTGAAATCTTGCTACTTTACTGAAGCAACTTGTAGTTTTATTCTTCTTTAGATATTCATATGCCTTAGCACATTTAATTGCCTATAATATGTATCCCCGCATTTGTTACATAAAGGAATAAAAGTTTGGCTTTTATGAAGTCCAGGGTTTTTTTTAATACAGATTGGTGGTGTTTACCTATCAAATTGTACAGTTGAAATTCAGTTTTGGAAATAGAAAATTTCCCCCAAGTTTGGTCAAGATGCACCATTCTTTTGAGTTATACACACACACACACAAACACACACACATAATTTTAGCTATTATATACATAATGTAATCTTTTCAAGTTGCTATTGTCTGTGTTAACATGCCGTGGTTACCATTAATTTCCTCTACCTTTTTCATTATAATTGTTATAGTCTTCGTTATTTCATCCCCTTAGTCCTTCTTGGATGTCAGTATATTCAATATAATTGTGAGCTTTTCAAGCTTGACCTTCTTGATTTATTTTTGGAGGCTATGAAGAGATCTTACCACCTGCATCCTTCTAAAATGTAAAATAATTGAATTGAAAGTACACTGATGGAAAAACAGTTAACCTTTTGCTTTGGAAAGGGCTTGCTGCATTTATGTCAGCTGAGCTCTTTAGTATGTTTCTGTAAATTTACTAAGTATACTTCTAAACACCCGATTTCAGAGATTATCTCAAAACAGAAATCAAGAATACTTTAAAAACTGGCCTAACACTAGTTGTTTCAGTTGTTTCCAAGACCTAATAAACCAACCATTAATAAATTAGATGCATTGCGTCTATTAAAACCCTATCAGAAATCAGTATTTTTAGTTTGTTACATTCAGATTATTTCTCAATATCAAAGCAATCTAAATAGGAACATAGTATTTTATTAACTGAAATATTGAAAATAAGTTTTCTTTTAGAAAATATCATTTAATAAAATAATTTTTTAAAAACTTAGGTGAAATTTCAAATATATAATGAAATGGCGTAATTATATTTGATAAACTTTTTAGTCATTCTATGTCATATAAGTGTAAAATATTTAATCATAGCAAGTAATCAGTTAATAAATTTTTTAAGTTTTCTTTATTTAATATATTCTACATTGACATTCTAAAAATGATTTAATTGAGGATTTCCTCTTCATGTACAATATGTAGTAAAAAATTCTTTTTTGCTTCATCTTTCTTTTGAATACCCTTCTCTTGCCTTCTCATCTCATCTCATCCATCTCATCTTTTTTTTTCAAGTTTTTAATTTTTTCCAAGTTTTTATTTAATTTTTTTTCAAGTTTTTATTTCTTTATTTATTTTATTTTATGTTTTGTTTTGTTTTGAGAAGGATCATACTTTATTCTTAGTATTTCTGGGAAAGACCAAAGTCCCTGGACCAAAATAAATGCATACAGTTAAAACAACATGGAAGTTCCCTTATAAAAGCAAATCAAAGTTTCTTCTCAAAAAATTTGAAAAGCAGATTTTTTAATACATGCATAATTCAGGATATACATATATTCTATTTTCTATTTTACTTTTGAATAATGTGGAGTATTTACAAAGTCTGAAAAAGCTTGTTCTTCCTGCCTTTTAAAATGCTTGAGATTCCATTTTCTTTTCAACATCAGCAAAAAAGCAGCCCAGTCTCACATGCCTAAAATAAGATGGATTTTAAAGAACATTATTTCTTGTATTCATTTTATGGAAAAAAAAAAAACCACGATTTTCATAACCATTTAAGGCAAAGTTTTGTATCAAGATTTTCCATTAGTTTCTTTTTTTAATTATGTTATGTTAATCACCATATATTACATCATTAGTTTTTGATGTAGTGTTCCATGACTCATTGTTTATGTATAACACCCAGTGCTCCATTCAGTACGTGCCCTCTTTAATACCCATCACCAGGCTCACCCATCCCCCCACCCCCCTCCCCTCTAGAACCCTCAGTTTGTTTCTCAGAGTCCATAGTCTCTCATGGTTCATCTCCCCCTCCGATTTCCCCCCCTTCATTTTTCCCTTCTGCTATCTTCTTTTTTTTTTTTTTCTTAACATATAATGTATTACTTGTTTCAGAGGTACAGGTCTGTGATTCAACAGTCTTAGACAATTCACAGTGCTCACCAAAGCACATACCCTCCCCAATGTCTGTCACCCAGCCACCCCATCCCTCCCACCCCC
>NW_022589708.1:37603373-37620835 GCF_004348235.1 Phoca vitulina | reverse complement strand
AACCCTCAGTTTGTTTCCTGAGATTAAGAATTCCTCATATCAGTGAGATCATATGATACTGGTCTTTTCTCTGATTGACTTATTTCGCTCAGCATAATACCCTCCAGTTCCATCCACATTGTTGCAAATGGCAAGATTTCATTCCTTTTGATGGCTGCATAACATTCCATTGTGTATATATATACCACATCTTCTTTATCCATTCATCTATCAATGGACATCTTGGCTCTTTCCATAGTTTGGCTCTTGTGGACATTGCTGCTATAAACATCAGGGTGCACGTACCCTTTTGGATCCCTACATTTGTATCTTTGGGGTAAACACCCAGTAGTGCAATTGCTGGGTCATATGGTAGCTCTATTTTCAACTTTTTGAGGAACCTCCATATTGTTTTCCAGAGTGGCTGCACCAGCTTGCATTCCCACCAACAGTTTAGGAGGGTTCCCCTTTCTCCGCATCCCCGCCAACATCTGTTGTTTCCTGACTTAATTTTAGCCATTCTGACTGGTATGAGGTGGTATCTCATTGAGGTTTTGATTTGGATTTCCCTGATGCCAAGCGATGTTGAGCACTTTGTCATGTGTCTGTTGGCCATTTGGATGTCTTCTTTGGAAAAATGTCTGTTCATGTCTTCTGCCCATTTCTTGATTGGATCATTTGTTCTTTGGCTGTTGAGTTTGATAAATTCTTTATAGATTTTGGATACTAGCCCTTTATCTGATATGTCATTTGCAAATATCTTCTCCCATTCTGTCGGTTGTCTTTTGGTTTTGTTGACTGTTTCTTTTGCTGTGCAAAAGGTTTTATCTTGATGAAGTCCCAATAGTTCATTTTTGCCCTTGCTTCCCTTGCCTTTGGCGATGTTTCTAGGAAGAAGTTGCTGCGGCTGAGGTCAAAGAGGTTGCTGCCTGTGTTCTCCTCTAGGATTTTGATGGACTCCTGTCTCACATTTAGGTCTTTCAACCATTTTGAGTCTATTTTTGTATGTGGTGTAGGAAATGGTCCAGTTTCATTCTTCTGCATATGGCTGTCCAATTTTCCCAACACCATTTGTTGAAGAGACTGTCCTTTTTCCATTGGACATTCTTTCCTGCTTTGTCAAAGATTAGTTGACCATAGAGTTGAGGGTCCATTTCTGGGCTCTCTATTCTGTTCCATTGATCTATGTATCTGTTTTTGTGCTAGTACCAGACTGATTTGATGATGACAGCTTTGTAATAGAGCTTGAAGTCCGGAATTGTGATGCCACCAGCTTTGTTTTCCTTTTTCAATATTCCTCTGGCTATTTGGGGTCTTTTCTGGTTCCATTCAAATTTTAGGATTATTTGTTCCATTTCTTTGAAAAAAGTGGGTGGTATTTTGATAGGGATTGTATTAAATGTGTAGAATGCTTTAGGTAGCATTGACATCTTCACAATATTTGTTCTTCCAATCCATGAGCATGGAACGTTTTTCCATTTCTTTGTGTCTTCCTCAATTTCTTTCATGAGTATTCTATAGTTTTCTGAGTACAGATTCTTTGCCTCTTTGGTTAGATTTATTCCTAGGTATCTTATGGTTTTGGGTGCAATTGTAAATGGGATCGACTCCTTAATTTTTCTTTCTTCTGTCTTGTTGTTGGTGTATAGGAATGCCACTGATTTCTGTGCATTGATATTATATCCTGCCACTTTACTGAATTCCTGTATGAGTTCTAGCAGTTTTGGGGTGGAGTCTTTTGGGTTTTCCACATTAAGTATCATATTAATCATCTCATCTCATCTTGTGCCAATCCCTTTCTTCATCTAAACACTACATGCTCAGCCTTCTCTTAAAAAATCCAGCATCACTGATTGTCAAAATTGAAAAGAATTTTAGAGGATTATAAATCCTCATTCAAAGTATGGACAATACCTCTGATAAGATCTTCTAACGAGTGGAATGTGGGCTGAAATAAATATACAGCCTCCCTCAGTAATCCTCATTCTCTTTTCCAAGATGACCTTAGTAGGCACATGTTGAAAATGATGGTGTTACACAATTGAAGAATCCAACTGACAGGAGGGATCAAAGACCCTGCTAACAATGTGAAACTGGGACATAAGAGCCAGTAAGATTAATAGACTACACCTTTGCTATTAAGAATTTATGTGTTATAGTTTGTTTACCCTAAAGTACTTTAGGAAAATGATTTCTTGGTAGCCTTCTTAAGAGGTGACTTTTTTCCTCCTGGATGGCTTTCATAAAATTGGGTGTAGACATGGGGTCAGTTTCTTCCCTACGGTTTGTAGAACTTCCTCTGCCCCCCACACACTTAAAAAACTAGAAGTTTATATTTAGTGCCATTTATTCAACAAATATTTATGTATTTATCAGACACTTTCACAGTCCCTCCTTGATTGCAGACATCTTTATTATCCTGGTTACTCCTATATACATACCACCATTTTAATACTTTTCCCACTTTCACTCATACTAATGCTAATGTCATAATTTTATGAAATTTCACCAGCCATATAATTGTTTTAAACCTGATTATGCATTATCTTCCAGTTATTTTCTTCAAATGATAAAATAATTTTTTTTGCCGCTTTATCTCAACCACTTACTACCATATAATGGTTTCTTAACCTCACTCATAATGTTTCCCATGTGTCCCAGAAAAAGACAACATCTATAAAATGATCTACACAGCTCTACATATCCTGCCTCACTTTACATATTTTATGACACTCAGCCTGCTACAACCCAGTTAGCCTCTTTGTTGTTCTTCACACAGACCAGACAAGCAATGGTTACAGAGCTTTGATAGCTACATGACTAAATATTTCACTGCCTTCATGTCTCTACTCAAATACCACCCCTTCACTGAGTTCTACTTTGACAACCCTAATTAAAATTGTAACTTCTATCTGTGTGTCTGTTTTTGTGCCAGTACCATACTGTTTTGGTCACTACAGCTTTATAGTATATCTTGAAATCTGAAGTTGTGATATCTCCAGCTTTGTTCTTTCTTGAGATTTCTTTGGCCATTAAGGGTCTTTTGTGGTTCCATGCAAATTTTAGTATTAATTGTTCTTTCTATGAAAAATGCTGTTGGTATTTTGATAGGGATTACATTGAATCTGCACATTGCTTTAGGTAGTATGGCATTTTAACAGTATAGATACAAATGGAACAGAATAGAGAGCCCAGAAATAAACCCACAATTATATGGTCAATTAATCTATGACAAAGGAGACAAGTATATACAATGTGGAAAAAACAGTCTCTTTAATAAATGGTGCTGGGAAGACTGGAGAGCTACATGCAAAAGAATGAAGCTGGACCACTTTCTTATACCATACACTAAAATAAACCCCAAGTAGGTTAAAGATCTGAATGTGAGACCTGAAACCATAAAACTCCTAGAAAAGAACTTAAGGCAGTATTTTCTTTGACATTGGGTGTAGCAAAACTTTTTTTTAGATATATCTCCTGAGGCAGAGGAAACAAAAGCAAAAATCAACTATTAGGACTACATCAAAATAAAACTTTCTGCACAGCAAAGGAAACAATCAATAGAACAAAAAGGCAGCCTACTGAATGGGAGAAGATATTTGCAAATGATATATCTGATAAGTGGTTAATATCCAATAATATATAAAGAACTTGTACAACTCAACACCTAAAAAACAAATATTTTGATTAAAAATCATCAGAGGACCTGAAAATTGTACCCTCAACAATAAGAAATTCTCCTAATCATCCTTATCTTTCATATATTTTTAAATTTTTTCTGTAGCATGCATCATCAGCTATTATACTATATAATTTACTTGTTCATTATGATGTCAATCATTTATTGTTTATTTTTTTATCTCCTCCAGTAAATTACAAACTCCTTTATGACAGGAAACCTGACTCCTTTTATTTCCTTATATCTCATGTTCTTTCAACAATGTCCTCCTGTATATAAGAGACACTCAATATTTTCTAAATGAATGTTGAATTAATGTGTATGTATAGTTATATATGTTATTCTAGTAATTTTATAGCATTTTTAATTAAAACAGCAATAAATCTGGAACTGGAACACTCATCTTAATTCCACATTCTTTATTAACTGGTTCTTTGATGATGCCTACTTAACCTCTTAGTTATCTCACTTACAATTTTAATATAATTATATTTTATCACTCTACTCAGAATTATGGTTGAAATCAAATGAGTTAAAGCATATGAAAGTGGTTTATAAACTCTATCAACAAATATTTTAATTAGATATTGTTAAAAGATAAACTGAGGCATATTAAAAATTTTAAGAGTTTATTTGAGCAAAAATTGATTTGAATTGGGCAGCTTCCAATCTAGCAAATAGAAAGGCGTTCCAAGGAGCTGTACAAAAATGAAACACTTACACAAGGAGTGGGAGAAGGGAGTGAGAACAAAGAAGTTATAGTAGGCAAAAATGCAAGTTGGTTATTGTCAGGCTACTTTCCTGATGGGCCTATGAGGCAATTACCTACCTAGTGCTGTTAGGTAATTCTTGATTGACTGGTTTAAGATTCCATTTCTGGGAGAGCTGAAACTATAAGAATCAGTTTGCTGACATGGGACTTAGCATAATTGAGTCCATTTTGGGCCTGTTGTCTTGTTTTTAACAAGGTAATTCCCTTTACTTTTTTATCATATTACATTTGTAAGATACAGAAAATAGAAGAAAAATGTTAAGGTAATGCATACTTCCTTTTGGTTAAAATAAAATAAAACAAAACCAGAACATGCTTACATTTGAGTTGTCTCACTAAGACCAAAAATCAGTATTTTTAATCCTTTCTTCCTCAGAATTAGACAATTGTAGGAAAAATCATACTTTATACATAAAGTTCCATTAGCTAACCATTCCATATGTGACCTTGGCTTCTCCATTTACAGTTAAAATCCACTAATAAAGTTATGAGCCTTAGTTGGCAATCCATACATAAAAATCATTCTCCTTGGTGTAAGTTTACATACACATCAATGTATGAATGAACATATATTTATACATAAATATTAACATAAGTACATCCATACATTAACATAATGTATGTATATATGTCATTATTTTGCTGAAAATAATAAATTTAGCAAAAATCTGACTAGTTCTTGGGGTTCTTGGGGTAGACACTGAGATAATCATTTGGGGAGAGTTCATTTGGGGACATTGGATAGTGTAATACTACCGGTACTAGATTTAGCCAGTGAGTATTTCTTTAAAAATTAAAAAAAATAAAACACCACACTCCCAGAATAAAGTTTATAAGAGTTCACTATCATTGGATGCGAAATCAATGTCTGATAACCATAAAAGATGTGGGAACTGACTCAATGTTAAACATGACTTGAATGTAAATTTCAATAACAGAACTGGCTAATAATAGATGAATATGGAGTCAGACAACAAAAGTAGTTTTCAAAACAGAAATACAAGGAGATAAATTGGGTCAGTGTTAGCGATATGTTACAGAATACTAGGGGAAACATAAATCTATTCATAGTTTTCAAACATGTTATTGTTAGCCTGTCAGTGTTGGGGCAGATGCAAGCTTAACTTTAATGTCATGTTCCATTAAGATTGATCCAAATATGCCCTTTGAATGAAGCTGAAATGGAAAGAAATCTATTAGAGAATACATAGGATTCATGGCTACAAGAATAGTAGGCATATATTTTGTTTAATTTATTTTAATAATGTGAGAGGTAACATGACCCATCCAACAGCAGACCACTAAACAGAAACAAAAACCAAATATTTTTGCCTTAATTCAGCGTTGTTTTTTTTTTTTATTGCACTGTGTTCCCATTACATATGGGACACTGTCCTAAATCCTGTAAATTTAGAAAGATGACCAAAGGAATTTTGAATCTGAGAACTTTCAGAATTGTGTTTTGTTTATTTTGTTGGTCATATCCAATAAGATAAAAGTGATAATTAAATTGTTTTTCATTTCATTCATTCATTCACTCATCAGTATTTGAACAACTAGCAGGTTTAATAATCATCTGACAAAATATGACTATCTATATAATTATAGTTGTATAATTTTCAGTTATTGCAGGAATATATTATTATATACTCCATTCAAAATTTCTTTGTTCATCATAACCATTTAGCTCCATTTGGTGCTAGTAAGACTATTAGGCAATTTAGAAATCTCTGTTTTCTTGAAACTTGGCAATAAGAAGCATTTACAGTCCTAAGGAGACTTTTAATCTGGCTAGGCAAACTAAGCATATGTAAAATGCATACGTGGCCATATGATAGAATTTTCTATTTAAAATCAAAATGAGGAATGCAGACAATAATGCTATAAGAGTTTAGAGGAAGTAACAATTAAAGGGAGGAGGTAATCAAAGAAGAGTTTGTGGGTGGGACAGTGGGAGTTATGCACAGTATTAAAGCACTGATTTGATTTCTTAAAGTGATGCCTTTATTGAAGCAAATGACACACTTATTAATGACATAGGCTTCCATTATCTGATTAAATGCTTGACTTTACTGACCTGTTACTTTACCTTTGAGACTTCATTTACTACCTGGCTAGCACAATTCTCCATGTGAAAAGGAAAGTCAATGCTAATCAGAACACTTTCCGCAAGGTTATATAAAATCCTAGTTAATCCTGAAAAATTTGCGTTTTTTTTTTTTTTAAATAGAAACATGTTTTTCTCTTGCTTTTACTTCTTTTCTTGAAGAAATTAGTGCTATTTTTTTTTTTTTTAAAGCTGGATGCAGCAAGTAAAATGCATGAGTGCTTATTTTATTTTAGGTTTGGATTAGATGAGAAAAACAGGGCATTCAGAATGCCCTTCCTCACCTTGCAATGAATCTGACTCATAGGCAATTTATAGCAACACATAGAGTTTTAAAAGTTGCTGCGGTAATAGTCAGCAGTCAAACTATTATAATTTAAAGAGACTAAAATGCCCCCAGAGAACACGTTTTACAAGAAAGCTAAAATTTATTGAAAAACAATGTAAGTTGGGTTTTTCATTCATTGTGTTTTCATTTCTGAGAAAATCAGTGGCAATAATGCTTGTTAAGTTGGCATCCTGCTTGATGCTGTTGCTGTGCAAGTCAGACTTTCAGTTTTAACAACCAAAGACAAGGTCGGATTATACTGCTTTTCTGTCCACTTCACTATGATATAATACACCTTTAAGAATGTTTCCAGATATTTCAGTATTTCACATCATTGATGAAATATAAAAGTATGCTTTCTTATTCTTATAGAAATTTTCAGAAATTTCTACTATGAATTTCAAAAGGTATAACATTATGTAAAAATAAGGTTGTGACTTACTAGTGAGAAGTATGATCAAGGATCTGGGAAACAATGAAAATTGACAAAATGATATAAGAAGAGCCACCAGGATTCTCCAAACACAAAAAATCCTTTGATATGAATTATCAGAGATACAATTTTTACCTCATCCATTAAAATAATATATTTAAAATAATGTTATTATTTTAATAACATTAAAATAATATATTTTTGTTAGTGTTTTAAATTAAACAGAAATGTATGGTTGAAAATGAAAGAAAAATCATCAAAGACACAACCAACATCATGTTTAATAATTTGTTTTTTGATGTTTCTGCCATTATTTTGATGTTTCTGAAGTGAACATTCAGCCTTGCCTGAGAGAATCCCAGTTTAAACCTTAGTACCAGAATTTTTATTGCCAGTACCCATGCCACTCTAAACCACAAAATTGTTTGATAAACTATATAGTCGTATTTTTAATGGGCTGTATTTCAAGAAGTGTTCAATTCTTTCTTCTTCCTGTGACTTTATCACTAGTTCCTGTAAACATTGTGTCATCTTTGAGGCATAACACTACCATTGCAAAAGTTTCAATAGAAACAGCAGATACAGAAAATTAAGATCGCTAAGGAAATGCCACTTTACATTCACTGTTATTTCTTTGAAATAATATAATTGTTTTCCTATTTTTATTCTTATTATGGAAGGTAAAGATAAACATTTTACAACTCAAGTCTAAAGCATCTGAAAGGACAATCAAAAATTATTGGTGTTATACCTAGGGACAAAATTTTGTAAAGCAATTTTAAATATTCTCTTCATTTTCTCTACATATAGTGTTTATATACCTTTACATATTTGTTATCCAGTTATACATACAATTTTCTGTCTTTAGTTTTATCTCTAAAATTAAAACATAAACACTTTCTTATTAAGATTACTGGTAACAGCCATATAACACTTTGAGTAAATACACCAATGTTTATTATTTTGTCATTGGATATTTAGTTAGTTTTCAAACTTTTAGATATGATAAACAATATTTTTACCAACATGTTTGCCTTTAAGATTTGTTTTATTTTATTCTCTTTTTTATTTCATGATTTGGGGATTTTTTTAATCCTAAATCCTAAGTTACAGTTTTTGAATGAAAAGATATACACAATGTTAGATATTTTATTGACAAGTTTATTGATAAAAGAGTTGTCCAGCTTTATACTCCCAGAATCCTTTTATGAGCTTGTACTGGGCCTATATCTTTTCAAATATCAAGTGTTATCTTTTACAAATATTTCCTAATTTGATTCAATTTGCCTTTCTTTAATTATTGATTAGAATAAATATGTTTTCCACACTGTCATCTTCTTCTTCCTCTGCTTTTGTTACTTAAAATCCTTTGGTAATCCTATATATTTTAAAAGAAGATAAGCAAAGTATACAATATAAAATTAAGTCCATGTAAGCAACAGGGTATATTTTTAAACCAGATTTTTAAGGTCAACTATACAAATCAGTTTTCAATGAATGATAATTTTTTTTTTTTTTTTTCTGCCAGGGTATCAAGTGGTTGATAGGTAGCTGGGTAGATTTAGATGAAAGTATGATGAAAAAAGATCTCAAAAAGTTGAAATATGTACTTAATTATTATATTCTGAGAAACCTCCACATTTTTTAAGTAATAATTGTGCCCTTAAAATTTTCACAAGCACTGTATTGGTTAATTAATTTCAGGAACAGCTCCAAACATCTCTGGCGGGACTAGGTCTGTGATATTTTTCAGAACTCTCTAGGGGGTTCCAATATGAAGCCAAGGTGGAGCATCTATCATCTAGGCTAATGGATTTTCCATTAGTAAATTTATACTTTTGTAGTGTTATAATTGTGTTATTGACTAACATTTGATATGATGAAGTAAATTAATAATATAATTGCTATAACTGTCTAGTATTGAAAATATAAATAATGAACAGATTTCCATGGGATTGTAGATGTCAGTGTACTGGCATAAATGAGTGGTGAAAGAAGTGATGATTTTACATGAGCAGCTGAAAGAGAAAATGTAGAAGCCAAAGAAGGCATAACTAATCATTGGATTTGATGATGAGCCATTTTATTTCTATTTCTAAATGTGTTATCTGTTACAAAAGCTAATTATCAAATAGTGGATAAAATCATCAATAATTTTACATGATTTACTAAGAAAGCACAGTGGCCCAACTAGTAGGCTAATAGTTATTTTGGTAAATTGTAGAAATTAATGTTTTTTATTTTTTAATCTACTTGAGTATAATTTTTCAGGAAATTGAAGGAAATTCATTTAAAGTTGACTGAGTCACAGTGAAAACAAGGAATATAATATATTACTGGGAAATTTATAAAAGTACTGTAATCACATAGATGTTGACAAATCTTATTGCTGGAAGAAAGCAATGAGCCTAAGAGCACTGTTAGATATTACATAATATTAATGGTGTGAAATATTTAAGATAATTTCCTATCACATATTCATAGTAGTACATATATTTATTTACAGTTGTTCAGAGCTCTTTTTTATAGTGTAATGAGCAAGCTTTTTGCTTACATATGGTCTGTATAATAGAGAGCTATTCTAAGGAATTTCTTTTTTTCTTTTTTATAGTTGAAAATTCATGTTGCAGATATATATATATGTATATATATATATTTTTTCTAATTAAAAATACTATGAACCACAATGCATACTTGAAAAGGTACATTTGAAGTCAAAATTATGCTTGGAGTAAAAGGCCACTGCTATTAAATTAAAAAAATATATATGTGTGTGTGTGTGTGTGTGTGTGTGTGTGTGTGTGTGTGTGTCTGAATGTCAGTCCAGACATTATTTTTTCAAACCACACTGTTGGTATTCAATTTTATGTCTCTTCATTTTAATTCAGTGTTGGAGGAAATAATGAACATTGAGAATAGAATTAAATTATATCCACTTCTCAAATGCTCTAAGAAGAAATGGGGATAAACTATAAAATAGATATTCCCCCACTCAATTTTGTTGTTTGTCTCTGGTTTCTTTAATATTTACTTTAATAATATGTGGGAGCCAAGGACAGGTCACCCCAAGGTGGGCCACGTTGGCATAAAGATTATTTTGAGCTGAAGCTCAAAAGAAATTTTGCCCCTCCCAGAACTCCATAGAAGAACCTAAATTGGGGGTCTTATCCTGAATAAGGATCATTAGCAGAAATGAATTTTATCTGAGTCACCCATCTGTATGGCAGGGCAAACATCTAATTATCAAACATCTGCTGTGCTTATTGTCCTGTAAATTACTTTTTTTCCCCCTCTGAAGTCCCAGACCCCTACCCCCCCTTTCTCCTTAGTTCAGGATGACATATATATATATATATATATATATATATATATAAGTCATTTTGCCTCACTTTAAAATTTCCATGTCTGTGTGGATTCCTTGTACACATGAGATTAAATTTTATTTTCTCCTCTTAATCTATCTCATATCTCATGTCAGTTTGATTCCTAGTCCAGCTAGAAGGACCTAGAAGGGAACAGGAAATCTGAGAAAAATAAATAAGGTGATGGAATTGAGACTTAATTAAGGGGAGATTAGGGAATCAGAGGTCATGTAAAGATTTCTTAATCTGTACTCTGAATTCCCATTAAGAAATTTGTTGTATGCAAGATTAAAGAACTATACTTAATGTATGTAATTTTGTGTGAGTAAATTTGTAGCACTGCTTCACATGACAGTATGCTTCATATGCTCCATATGGACACACTAGAAATCAGACAAGGGAGACTGAACATTTAGTAGTTTGTTCTCTCTAGGACTTCTCCAGATTTTCCAACAACAAAGTTTTCCAGGAAAAAAAAAAAAAAGGAGGACAATCAGAACAAGTCAAACTGCACTGTGTTCAGAGGTACTGCAAAAAGAAATTAAATTAAAAGTAGGCCTAGGTCAGTTAGAAAAGGAAGAAATGTTGTTAACTATAGTCACCCTGCTGTGTATTAGATCCTTGGAACTGATTTATCTTATAACTGGAAATTTGTGCCCTTTGACCAGGATGCTTTAATGTTCTCACTATAACAACAACAATGTTAAAATGGTAATTATGCAAGGTAAAGGATGTGTTAACCAACCTTATTGTGGTAAGCATTTTGATATACATAAGTGTATCAAATTATCACATTGTTCACCTTAAACTTATGCAATGTTATATATCAATTATATCTCAATAAACCTGGAAAATCCAAACAAACAAAAACATTTACATTTCTTATTATTTTTTAACATAGGATTATACTTTATATATTATTTTACCATTTAATTTCAGTTACAATTTCAAATGAAAGTAATTTCTTTAGACCAATAAACATTTTGTAAATAAAGGAAAAAATAATTATTGCTTTGTGGGTTGAAAGGGGCACTAGGTACCAGAAGTAAACATTACAGCCCACTTTTTGGATGTATGCCAGCACATTTACAGTGAAATATTACAGAGAAACACAACACATTATAAATATCTGTGATCCATCCCTTCCCCCAGCTTCTAAAGAGGAAGGATGGTTTCCTGAGAAACCACTTAGCCTTCACTAAGCAGGCTAGTGATAGAACAAACCATACATCAATACATGAGAAAGTGTGAGAGATAAAAAGGGGTGAAAAAGGAGAAACTTTCCTGGAAGTGGTTATATAGAGGAGGAAAGAGGAAAAGGAAAGTGAATGAATAAAGTTATTAGAAAAAGTACAACAATAAAGAGAGATATGTTTCTTTTTTTAATATAATGCCTTATTCATCTCCTGACAGAAATCTACATTAAACTACTGAAGTACTTTTCAAAGGTTTAATGTTGAATTGATGCTTCTTTTAAATGTCACATAATGCTGGAACTGGCCTTAAGATGGCTCCTTGTACATTTGTATTAAACATATGTAAAATGAAATGTGTATGAACAGTTGATAAGCGAAAGGCAGAATGAGATTAGAGAGTAATTAAGAGGGGCAGCCAGGCAGTGAGAGTAGCTGAGTCATTTTACTAGATGGGAGATTACCCTCGTTGATAGTTACGCTCGCTATATTTGGAGTAGCCTTGGGTGCTGAAGCTCTGCAGCTCTTCTCTCTCCTCCATGCCCAAACTTCTACAGTTCTTGGGCTTTTAAAACCACAGTGTATTACTATTTCACTTTTTTATGTCTTAATATGTGTCCTAATAATATATCTTATAGTGTTGTTCTCTATTTTGGGAAGACCAAAAAACAAACAAACAAAGGCAAATAGAATAGTTATGCTATTTTATACTGAAGTAAAATTTTGGATTTTTTCAGTCATTCAAGTTTATAGTACTTTTGGAATATAATGCTGTAAATACACAGGATTTTCCAAAAGTGTAGAATATTTTACATCAAGTTTGATCAAAATTAACTTTGTGGATGTTTAATTTTTCTTATAGACTATGTTCATTGTACTGAATATTAATGTTTCTATGCAAAATACCCTATTTTAGTCTCATCAGATAGGACTGTAGAGCTAACATACTGGGGGTGTCTATACTCAGTTTCAAAGAAAGAAAATTCCGAATGACTAGGTCAACTCCTTTGCTTTTCTTTTTCTTGTAATATAAAGAGAAGATATGTAAGATTCCTGAGTGATCTAAACTTTAGTTTTAGAAATCAATTAAAATAACTGTTTTACTTTAAAAGATGAGAAAGCTGGGGCACCTGGGTGGCTCAGTTGGTTAAGCGTCTGACTCTTGGTTTCAGCTCAGGTCATGATCTCATGGGTCAGGAGATTGAGCCCCACTTTGAGCTCCCTGCTTAGTACGGAGTCTACTCGAGATACTCTCCCTCTGCCCAACCCCCCACTCTATCTCTTTCTGTCTCTCTAAAATAAATAAATAAATCTTAAAAAAAAGATGAGAAAGCTAATATTTAAATTTTAAGTCAGTTATTCATAGTATTAATGTTTTATTTGAAACAATTGAAATATAATTGAAATATATGTAATATTTATTTTATGTATATATGTAATAATATTTTAAGTAAGAATCTATTTTTGATATCCAGTATTAAAAAATACTAATAAAGGGTGCCTGGGTAGCTCAGTCGTTAAGCATCTGCCTGCGGCTCAGGTCATGATCCCAGGGTCCTGGGATTGAGCCCCACATCAGGCTCTCTGCTCAGTGGAGAGTCCGGTTGTCCCTCTCCCTCTACCCCTGCTTGTGTCCCCTCTCTTGCTGTGTCTCTCTCTGTTGAATAAATAAATAAAATCTTCAAAAAAAAAATAAAAAAATAAAAAATACTAATATGAATGAAATAAAGCATTGAAATGGTTCATATATTTCCATTCAGCTAACAAGCAATGCCCTATTGATAAATGCCTAGACTTCTCTGAGCTGATCTAAAATGAACTGATTGCCTAACAGACCTATTAAAGACAAATCAGTCAAATTCAAAAAAAGTATTTCAAAAAATTCATAATATACACTTTTTTTTTCATATGCTCATAGGTAGAACTCACCTTTTTTGCTATACCTTCACCCATTATACTTTTGTTATATTTCCCACCACTGTATTTATTTTATAGCTCAATGGTTTTCTTTTTTTCCAACCCAACAAGTATGCTTCCATGGTAGAAATTTTAACCTTTCTGTATCCCCAATCTCTTCATAGTATCTATTGCCTTTGGCTTTAATGAAAATGCAGATATTCTTAAGAAAGACTGATTGCTCCTATTGCAACCCCCTAGAATGAAAAACACTCACTCACTATGCTCCATATGCCATCCAGCTGGCTGGGATGGTTGTATTCTACATAGCCACTGGAATGTATCCAAACCAATACCTTATCAGGGATGAGAAGAAAACAAGGGTGAGAGAAGAAGAGATGAGATGCAAATTGGACAGTTGGACAGAGACACTTGAATTGGTATTACTATGAAAGAGAGAGAGGGTGTTTGTAATACTTTTACATAATTTTGAAATAATTACAGTGACCTAGAAAGAAACCATAATGCAGTGGTGATGAGACAGAGAATGACTGATGAATTAGAAAGTGAGGAACAATGGGGTACCTGGATGGCTTAGTCTGTTAGAGTCGAACTCTTGATTTTGGTTCAGGTCATGATCTCAGGATCGTGAGATCAAGCCCTGAATTGGGCTGAATGTGGACCTTGCTTAAGATTCTATCTCTCCCTTTCCCTCTGCCACTCCCCATCACCACTTGTGCTCAATCTCTCTCTCTCTAAAAAAAAAAAGAAAAGAAAAGAAAAAAGGAAAAAAATTGAGGAACAAGAGATACAATACCTCTTATGCTGTTGATGTCAGTAAAACCTTTCTGTGCTGGGGGAAAACAAAACACCCTTGGGTAGGGTAGTATATATATAATGTCATTTAGTGATGTTTCCCTTCACCAAGACATCAATTCTACTTCAGTTCTTTAATTCAATTCAGTTCTACTGCGTGGAAGGAAGAAAGAATCTTGCTGCATGGAGGCCAAACTGGGGAAGACAAAAGAAAGGTATATAGAGGGGCGCCTGGGTGGCTCAGTTGGTTAAGCACCTGCCTTCAGCTCAGGTCATGATCCCAGGGTCCTGGGATCGAGCCCCACGTCGGGCTCCCCGCTCAGCAGGAAGCCTGCTTCTCTCTCTCCCTCTGACTGCCACTCTGCCTACTTGTGCTCTCTATCTCTCTGTCAAATAAATAAAAAAAAAAAAAACCCTTAAAAAAAAAAAGAAAGAAAGGTATATAGATTTCAAATAAATTTGTGGATAGTGCATTTTAATTACTGAAAATTTTTATAATTTGTCTTTGGATATCTTCTAATCGAATACTATTATACATGGAACACATGAGACATAAAGTCAAATTTTGAACTGTTTTGCTATAAGTTAATGGAAATAACACTAACCATTGAGTTTCCCCACATTAACTTCTTGCTTATGTGTGGGCTGATGAAATTTAAGTAGGGGTCTACCTGCATCTTATTTAAATCCCTATTTGGATTCAGTAAAATTAATGATTTATTCTCAGTTCTTATTAATAGCTGCCGATTTATGAATCAATATTTTATTTGTCTTTTTTTTTTAAGATTTTATTTATTTATTCGAGAGAGAGAGAGAGACAGCGAGAGAGGGAACACAAGCAGGGGGAGTGGGAGAGGGAGAAGCAGGCTTCCCACCAAGCAGGGAGCCCGACGCGGGGCTCGATCCCAGGACCCTGGGATCATGACCTGAGCCGAAGGCAAATGCCCAACGACTAAGCCACCCAGGTGCCCCTTTTATTTGTCTTTTTAAAGATTTTATTTATTTATTTGACAGAGAGAGAGAATGAGAGAGAGAGAGGGAGAGAGCACAAGCAAGGGGAGCGACAGGCAAAGGGAGAGGGAGAAGCAGGCTCCCTGCTCAGCAGGGAGCCCGATGTGGGGCTTGATCCCAGGACTCTGGGATCATGACCTGAGCTGAAGGCAGATGCTTAACTGACTGAGCCACCCAGGTGCCCCAGAATCAATTTATTTAAGAAGATACTTTTAGAATTACTTCCTTTAGAGTTGCCAAGATTATATTTACCTGTTTCTCATACAATACGAATATTGGAATCTGACACACAAAAACAAAGCACACTACAATACAAAAGAAGCAAACATATTAAAGAGGAAATAGCTTTAAGAAGCTCTGACAGATGCAAAAAGCTTCACACACATTGCTCTGTGATGTTTAACATATGTTGTCAATTAAAAATTGCTTAAGAAATATTTAACAAGACAGATCTATCACATTTGGAGTTTGTGGAAATAGTTTTTGCATATTGTCTTATTTTACTTTTGCATATTTAACTTAAAAAAGCAAATTTTATTTGCTCAATTTGTGCCTTAATTATTTTCTTTCAAAGATGCATTTTTTGATATTTGTTTTCCATAGGCGGTAAATACATTTCCATTAACATTTCATGGCTGACTATACATAAAATATTTAACATGATGAATTAAAAGGTATTTATTTCCCATTAAAAACTTTATTAATACCTAACTAACTTTATTTATAGCCTAATTATTTCCTGATAGTGGAGACTTTGTGCTATTTGAGAAATATTGTTGAGATACACACACCTATATATTTATGTAATATATTTACTACTGCTGGAATATATGTTGAATCAATACTGACATAGAAAGAGTCATCACCAATTTTGATATAGAATCCTGGAGAAATATGTCAACTGTAACCTATAAAACATGTAAAACAAATTGAGGACAACTCATCCCATGCATAATCATTGTAAGATTTTGGTAAAACCATTTGCTAGGTGATAATTTATTGATAGGTGGAGCAGATCTCCAGCAGTGCCTAGTGTGGTAGGATTGGGTATTCTAGTATAATCCTAGATTGAAAATGGTCCTCATAACCATGGTAATTAATTAGGCCTTCAATAATTTTATTAGTACAGTTCATTTTGGGATCAAGTAGATTTAGCCATGAGCTAACATATAAAAAGACAAACACCTTAATTATGAGACAAAATGAAACACATATAATCTCCACATGCCCTCAACTTTTTCGAAGAGCAAATTGATGTTGTTTGTAAACCCAGATGGAATATTGAGTCAGTAAATTGTTTGGTGTACATAGATTAGTGATGAATAGATTTATTTCCACATCCACTTTTTTTCATTTCTCCAGTGGATGTGTTGGGTATCCATAGGTGTGCAAGAGCTTGTCCTGAGTACTGTGGATAGACTGGAAACTGTCTCTGTCCATGTATCTATCTATCCATCGGCTGCTTTATCATTTCTGTCCTATATTCAGTTATGCCTACATATCTAACAACATGACATAACTGGGGAGGTTTCCCCTGAAAGAGTTTCAGTCCATTATGAAGCAGCCCAGCTTCTCTATCTGTTTTGTAAATGGGCTAGTATTGACATTTTACTGTAAGAAAGTCACATAGTATTGATTAGTGTCAGTGAACAGACACTCAAAACAAATACAGATCATTGGTGCTCAGTCTTGAAATCACCTACTTTTTAGTAGATTTCTTACTGTAGATAAGAAAGCAAAGAGAAAAAGAAAAGGGGAGGGAGGGAAGGAGGAAGGAGGGAAGGGAGGAAGGGAGGTGAGGAACAGGAGGGAGGGAGGGAAGGAGCTAGGAAGGAAGGAAAGGAAAGGAAAGGAAAGGAAAGGAAAGGAAAGGAAAGGAAAGGAAA
>NW_022589708.1:37533865-37603363 GCF_004348235.1 Phoca vitulina | reverse complement strand
AAGGAAAGGAAAGGAAAGGAAAGGAAAGGAAAGGAAAGGAAAGGAAAAAGGAAAGGAAAGGAAAGGAAAGGAAAAGTGGTAGTCATTTTGATATGTCTAGGTGAACAATAAATTATTTTGATTCTTATTACTTTTCCTACATTTTTAAAATACCACCTTTGAAAACCTTGGTAAGTAGGTTTTGTATTTATTATAAATACTCTCTTTTCCTAACAAGTTATAATTAATATGGTTTTGAATTTCCAGGTAAAACTTTTTTTGGTTAATTGATAATATTTTAATTATTTTAACATGGTTTCTAATACAACATGTCCCCAGGCTCCCTCTGAATCTCCTTCATTCCTTAATTTGTAAATTGACGATTTTCAAAGGACAATTTAACTCAAAAAGCATAATTTTAAAATATTTATAGATTTATATATTCATAACTTCCTTTATACATTGTTTCCTTATTTTTACCACATAATTTCATTTTGAAATGTGAACACATTATGGCTTTGGGAAAATAAGATCCTTTGCTTATTTAGAGGTTATAAGCTTATAATGTTCCCTTTCACCTTTTTATTGAAATTGCTTGTTTTCTAATTAGATGCAATCTCAAGTATCAAGTATATGGTTATTCATATCCTTATTTTAGTGAAATTGATGAGAAGAAATCTGTAAATATTTATTGTTTTGTATTCTTCATCCTCCTTTGTTTAGACTATGATACAAATGTCTTTATATTTAAACAAAAGTGAAGTTGGTTTAGAGGTACATGGAAGTCATCAAATAGCAAAAGACCAACCATTAGTATCTAATCTTTCTAGATATGAGAAAATAAATGTGATGACTGGTAACACAAATCATTTAGTGTGTGTGTGTATGTCCAGGTCCATGTCCTGACACATGTGAAAATACCTTGCCAAAGTGTTTTTCCCACCAGTTTTATTATGAGCTCAGTTCTCTATCCAAGTCTGGCAGCAGCAAATATTTCAGAAACAAAGCTGCAGAGCAATGCTTTGAACTTTTATTATTTTATTAAAAATATAAATTTCATTTTTTTCACTTGCCAGACTAGATGTCTAACAGAAAGTGAGAGTTTATAGCAGCAGGGAAGTGGCTGAGTAGGCAATGACAGCTGAGGTTAAAATAAATAGATTTCCTATACAAGATCTGGAGCTGTCAACACTGTCAGTCTATACTCATGATAAGCACACCATTTTAAACCCTTGGCAAGACTTTTTCCAGCTTTCTCCAACTTTGTCTAATCTCACAGTGCTTCATATAGCTCCATCTGTCTGCAGCAATGTGCAACAAATACAGTGGCTATTTCTACCCTAAAAATATTGGAGGTATTGTTGTCCTACTATCACAGATATTGAAGTAATCCTATACCCCAAGGGACCTCACATGGGAGACTCCCTTAGGGTGCAATACTTATTCCCTTTGATGTTAACTACAATGTTTAAAATGTAGAAATAATTTGTGCAATATATGCTCTTCAGCTGCCAGTACATGGATGAATTTTTGTGTAACATTTTATTTGTTTTAATTTATTTGTTTAATTCTGCTCATAAACTTAATTTTGATGGATACAGTCTGTTCAACTTATTCTGTCTAGTTATTTGAACCTAAGAATACAACACATCTTTATGTGAGTTTTTCCAGAAACAGACCTTGAGATAAGGATTTGAGTGCAAGAATCAATTTGGAATGTACACCAGTCACTGGCAAAGAGTAGGGAAGTAAAACCATCTAAGGGAAGGCAGCAAATAAAACGTGAGTTTGAAAGCCAGCTTTGGGCAGTTGGAACTATCTTTGCAGGGAAACCACAGAAAATGGAATAGAAAATGTTTTTTAGAGTTATTTAACTTATAAAGGAGCCAATTGGGGAATTTGTATATCATTTCCAGTTAGATATTGGATTAAGCCTGCTCTCAGTGCTCTGTAATTGCCCTTCAGAGAAAGCCTTCAGGCAAAAAGATGCAGATCCTGAGAGTGGGAAGTCCTTAGTGAATACCGAAAATGTAAGGCTTGAGTATGGCTAGGGTCTTAGCTGTATCTGGTATTCTTGATCTTCACATTCTTAGAATCCCCACCCAATCATCTTTACCTTTTAAATTCATAAAGAATCCAGCACACTCACTACCTACATTGATGCACCAAGTCTCCATCATTTATTAGTAGGATGAAATAAATAATTGTTTGGAATGGGCTCAAAAGTAAATTGGAGGGAAATAAAAATAAGGTAATCAGTGATACCGCCCTTTCTTTTAGTTTCAGAGTGAAGAAAGCAGAGATTTAGAGGGTGACTTCAAAAGTGGAATAAAGGCTGATATATTTTTTATGAATGAGGAAAATTACCTCATATTGATATGACAATGAGAATTATCTAATAGAATGAGAAAATAATGATGCCAAAAAAGAGAGAAGAATTTAGTGAAGGCGTCATTATAATACTGGTGGCAAGTTTGGCTTTTGTTAGTTTGGACCATTAGTACAGAATAACAGAAAAGAAGGCAGAATGTATAATCACAAATGCAGGTAAATGAGTGGTGGTAGGTGTATATCTAAGTTCTCCTCAGAAGACTTCAATGTTTAAATATAATGGTGAGACTTTATTAGTGTGAATAATGATAATGAAGGAAGAGTTGGAGATTGAAGAAAAAGGGTTTATGAAAGAGTTTTCAAGGAGAATGGGAGAATATATGGAGTAGAGAAATTTGTTATGAATTGTAGGAATACAAAGAAACTAGCTGAGATTTAATAATTATGCTTTACACAAAGGAATGATTATTTTTAAGTGGAAGTTATATCATTATCACTTCTGGAATAAAAAGTCATCACCTTTAGGATAAAAACAAAGCAGTTATCTGTTATGTCCTGCATTATGCAACCTCTGGGTAGCCATCTAATATGTCCATTGCCCACTGCCCACTACCCACCTTACTTTATCTGCTCAAGTCACACTGGCCTCCTTTTGATTCGTAAGCCCTATCAGAGTGGCTTCCATCTCTAAGATTTTACCTTATTTCCTCTTCCTGAAAATCTTTTACACCTGATAAAGGCCTGGTTTGCCCCTTCAGTTTCTTCTTGTATACATCACTGTCACCTTGTAAGAGAGGCCCTCCCAACTACATATATAGTATAGTGTCTCCAACATTATGTATCTTCCTTATCTTATTTACTTTTCTTCATTGCATTTATCAATGGTTGATTCATATATCATCCAGTTTTTTCCTCTAGACCATAAGCTTTGTATCCGAGGAGCTTTGCCTAGTTCATTGTTTTACACCCACTGACACAAAATCAATGCCTGAAATTCAGTGAACATTTATTGAAATGAAATGAGTTATAAAAGGATATAATTCATAAGTATAGTTACCAAAATTCATGTATTACTATTTCTAAAAACTTTTATTTTGAATATTTAGAGCCAACTCTGAGAGTTATTAAAAGGGACTGATTAGATATCTAGAAAAGTATAAAGGGGGGGGGAAAGAAGATGCATGAACTGAATACTGGTCTTTTCTTGATAAAATTAACAAATGATAAAAATATACTGGTGAATATCATCATCAATTTTCCCGAGATTGATTTGGATATGATGACAATTTTTTGACAATATCTGTTAGCCCAGGACTGATTCAGCTGATGAGTTAGATGGATGTTCCTGCCTGCCTCAGCATTTCATAAAGTCTCTGCATTTTTATAGTTTTCTGTATATATGTTAAACAAAGGAAAATGAGTTGCAATAAACTGTTATTTATATTTGTCAAAGATGTTCAGATCATTTTAAGTTCTCTTTTTATCTTTAACTTTTGACATTTTAATTATAATGTATCTTGGTGTGGATTATTTTGGATTCATCTTCTTAGGAATTTTAAGGCTTCCTGGATCTGGATGTGTGTTTCCCTTGCCCAAGTTAGGAACATTTTCAGCCATTGTTTCTTCAGTTACATTTTCTGCTTTCTCTCTCTCTCTTCTTTGGGGACCCCCTCTAATGCAAATATTATTCTGCTTAATGTTGTCTTATATAGGTCCCTTTAGCTACCTTCACTTCTTTTAATTCTTTTTCTTTTTGCTGTTCTGTTTGGGTGAGTTCCACTGCCCTGTTTTCTAAATCACTGTTCCTTTCTTCTGTTTCATCTGGTCTGCTGTTGAATCCCTGTAGTGTCTTTTTTAGGTTCAATCATTATATTCTTTAGCTGTATGACATCTTTTTTGATACTTTCTTACGTTTTCTATCTCTTTGTTGAAGTTCTATGTTCATCTATTCTTTTTTTTTCAAGTTCAGTAAGCATCTTATGACCATTATTTTGAACTCTTCATCAGGTGAATTACTTATCTCTGTTTCATTATTATTTTTTCCTGAGGTTTTAACTTGTTCTTTCATTTGGAACATTTTTCTCTGTTTCCTCATTTTGCTTGAATCTCTGTGTTTGTTTCTACGTACTAGGCAAAACAGCTACCTTTCCCTGTCTTGAAGGAGTAGCCTTGTGTAGGAGATAAAAATTGTCTTTCTTCTTTGCCCTACTCTTGGTTGTCACTAGAACTTTTGTGATTGTCTAAGCAGTCTAATTTATTCTTGATAGTTCCAGTTGTTGAGGGTATGCAAAGACCTTCAGTGTCCCAAAGGGAGGGATCTCAGTCAGCACCTAGTTTCAGGGTGATTGAAGACCAGATGCTCAGGCAACAGCTTTTAAAGTATGGAAATATATAGAGCCTATGGGATCACAATTATAAACCTCAAGGGCCTCTAGACCAGGTGATCTGGAGGTATTCCCTGAGCAACAGTCATAAAAAATTGGGGCTTCAGATGACTATATTAGCTACTTTCTGGGAGATACTATTACAGTCCTCTGGCACCCAGGGATGCAGACCTCCTGGCACCAGAGCTAGGTGATCCACAAGCATCCCCTGTGTGGTCTGTGTGTACTTGCTGGCTTTAGTGAGGCAGCAAGAGAGCACAGGGCCAGAGCACACCCATCATTTTTCTCAGGGTTTTAAGAGAGCACAAGGCCAGCACTACCAAGGGAGAGGGAGAGCACATAAATGGTACCTGGCAGTGCCTCTGTCTCTGGAAAGAGTCCCAAAAGGCTCCTGTCTCTCCAGCAAATGCTTTAAGACTATAAAATAAATCTTCACATACGGTTTAAGCACTTTTCAAAGTGCTGCTTTGAGCTTAGTTCCTGGAGTAAGTCTGCACATGAGCCCTTTAAGAGAAGTATCTCAGTTCCCTGCTGCACTTTGGGTTTCCTGGACATGAACTCTGTACATTTGCAAATACAGATGTTTTAAGGGCTCAGCTATGTGTTGCAGGTCCCAGGGCTTGGGGTGCTGATGTGGGGCACAAGCCCCTCACTCCTCATGGAGAAGCTCTGGATATGTGAGCTCCTATCCAATTATAGGTTGCTGTGCCAAGGTGGGGTTTTTGATGAGACCATGTCTTTGCCTCTCTTACCTATCTGAATGTAGACCTTTCACCATTTGTTATGAAGGAGCTGTTCAACTAGCCTCCCAGTCTTTTTTAGAGATAATTTTTTATATGTACCTTTAGATTCAGTGTGTCTGGGGGTGGAGAAAGTTCAGGATCTCCACACACCACCCTCTTGCAGCACCTCCCAAACTTGTATTTTTTAATGTTAACACCATGCTGTAGTTCTTTAAAACACTTAACAACCAGTCCCGTTCTAGTTTCTCTGATTGTTTAAAAAATTCTCCCTACACTCTTGTTTTGTTCTAAACAGAATTTAAATAATGTCCTTGCATTCCACTTGGTAATTATATTAATTAAGTCACTTTTATTTAAAAGAATAAAACTCTCTGGGCCTTTTTAGTGGACAGAACTAAGAAATACTATGTATTTGTTTATGTCTAAGTGAATTCTTCCTTACTATTACACAGTTTTCACTTAAATGTAATTTTTTTTTATATCTGTGTCTATTTTAACTTACAGTATACATTTGGTTCCTTAAATATATTGATGCAGTTGCTTATTTGCTTCATCTTAAAAAAACACCTACAATAATTTTGAAATAGCAATACCAATAGTACAACTAAGATGATTGAATAAAGTTTAAGATTTTTTTTAAGATTTTATTTTATTTAGAAGAAAGAAAGAGAGCGAGAATGTACAAGCAGGTGGGGGATGAGCCAATGGAGAGGGAGAGAGAGAAGCAGACTCCCTGCTGAGCTGGGAGCTCCCTGGCTCCATCCCAGGACCCTGAGATCATGACCTGAGCCAAAGGCAGACACTTAACTGACTGAGCCCCCCAGGTGCCCCTAAAGTTTGAGATTCCTTTGTGATTATTTTTCTCTTTAGAATAAATCTCATTAGTGACATTTAGTGAATACTTGGTCTTAATGTCACTTGAAAAATGCTTTTTTTCTGCATGGTCATGCCACAGATTGATACGAAAATAAGATAGTTTGTTTCAGATTTATTTCACTTAGGGGGAATTGAATATTGTCTTCATAGATCCAATTTTGTCTTTCAATTATAGATAACTTGTACATAATACCAACATTAAAAAGTACATAAGAGAAATCTCATATCCATCACTAGCCTCTCTAATATGTACTCTCCTTTTCCCTGTAAGTAGCAGCTTTATTTGCATTTACTTTTTCCCCTCCCACTGTTTCTTTATTTTTTTTCAATAGAAGCATAATATATGCAATATTCCCATCTTATAAATAAATTTTACATACATATATATACTTGATCCTATATATAAATTATATATGTATATATAATGTATATTTTTAAATTACACATATTATGAGTACATTTTCAAAAAATGTATGGGTATAGTCTATGTATATGTGTATGCATATATTTCCTTCCTTCTTTTGTAAACAAAGAAACTTATACCCTCTCTTTTTTTATCAACAGTATGTTCTAGATATTGTTCCCTATCACTATTTGATAATATAACTAATTTTTGCAAGTAAATGTACATATCATTCTATAGTTAAAGGAGTTTATTCAACTTATTATACATGGATGGAAATTTTGGTGTCTTCTGGTTTTGGTATATTAAACATTGATTTGCCTTGTCCATAAATCGTATTTTGTCTGTGTATTTAGGATAGGAAATAAGGCTAGTATTGTTGGTTTAAAGGGTAAATGACTATAAAATTATGATAAATATTGCCAAAATCCTCTCCACTTTTTTGTACAATTTTGCCCTCCCACAAGCAAAGTATGCCATCTATAGACTCATTAACAGAGCCTGTTATCCAGCTTTTAAAAATTTTTTGTCATTCTGGTGTGTTAAGAAATTATATCTCAGTGCCATTTTAATGTTTTTTAATATATTTTAATGACTACTACATTTTGTTATCTGGGATTTATCTGTTTCTGTCCTTCATCAGCTTTTCTGTTACATTGCTAATATTATTCTTCATTTTTAGTTGACCCATTAGATTGTGATGTAAGTTGATACCAGTTTGTAATTTGTTTTTCACTTAGCTTATTGTGTTTTTCTTTATTTTCTCCCCCATAGTGAAATTTATTAAGCTCTTTTTCTAATTACATCTGGATTTTGTGTAAGAATTTGAAAACTTTTCTTCAGTCTCCAGCTACAAATGAACTTAAATGTTTTCAGTATTACTTACTTTTGCAATTTTCATATTTCAGTTGGAATTTTTAATTGTATAGAATGTGCAGAACAGATCCGGTTTTATCATTTGAAAGGTATATATCAATATCAAATTCCCTAAATACCAATTTTTAAAAGACAAACTTTTCACACTTACTTAATATGCCACCTTTGAGTATGCTACCTTTCCATAGTTACTCCATATTCTGGAATTTCTTTTTTTTTTTTTTTTTTTTTACATTGATCTTTCCACCTATTTCTATACCACAGTATTGTTCTGATTATAAAGGTTTTATAAAATATTTTAATAACTGACTGGTAATGCTAATTCTATCATGTTTTTATTTTTCAGAATTATCCTAGCTATTCTTATTATTTGTATGTTCCTACAGACTTTATATTTGGATTGTCTAAATCTAGAGATAAAAATGTCATTTTTATTAGCATCATGTTACATGTATTAAATTAGAGAAAAACTAAATATTGTAAGATGTGTTCTAGACTATCAAAAATACAGCTTTTCTTTCCATTTGTTTATGTCTCTTTTTGGAAATTTCAGGAGGGTTTATAATTTTTTTCATACAGATTTTGAACAAATTATAATAGACTTATGACCAGATAGATTATTTTACTTTATGCTATATACATCAGGTCTCTCTAGCTTGTTTTATATTTTATTATATATACTTAGATAACATTTGTATGTTTATATATACATCTATATAGTTATAACTTTTATTATGTATTATATATGTAAATAAATATACAACTGTTTGTGTTGGTTTTATATGTTTCTATTTAATGAATTACTAGGTTTTTGTGAAATTAGTTTTGAATTGCCTCCTTCAGGATTTTCAGATATACAGACATCTCATATGAAAAGAGAGATAGATTTAGCACTATTTTTTCTAAATTTTACACCTATAGTTTATTACTCCTATCTAATTATTTTGGCAAGTGCCACCAATACTTGCTGAATAATGAGATTATTGGCATTCTGGATTTGTTCCTGATTTTATCAAGTTAAATATAATGCTGAATTTTGGGTGTCAGTATCTTTTTGTGTTTATCACTTTTCACTTCTGCCATCTATCTATTTATTATCTTTCTATCTAATCGTCATGATAAGGAAGTACATACTTAATTTCTAGGTGTTTTATCACAAATACTTGTTCTCATCATAAATTTCCTTTTTTAGCATCTAAAGAAATAATCCAGAATGTTTTTCTTTAGATTTCTGTTGTGTATGATTAATTTTATTAATAGTTTCTATCTATTGAACCTTCCTTGCATTCCTTTAAAAAATTGCCTATAACAGTTAGAAATTCTTCTAGAATTGTACTGAACTTACTTTCTCTTTCAATTCTCTTGATTCTCTGTCCTAAGAATTCAGACTATTTTGTGTACTGCAAATAACCACTGCTCAGAATATTATAAGATACATAATAAGTACTCCTTAAGTATAGTTTAGTGGGTGACTAACATAAAACATTAGTTTTGTCTTATTTTCATAAGGAGTACTTGTCAGCTCTTCAATGCCAGCTTTAGTTCAAAGGATGTTATTATTATTATTATTACAAACTCATTTAGTTTACAATAACCCACTTAATTTAAAATAAAACAAACCATTTAGTTTAAAATTAATGATCTTAGGCAATACATTTCTTGAAATAATGGTTGAATTAATAAAAAACTTTTCAAGGCCTTTTCTTGACACTAATCTCTTCAAATTTTTCTGCCTATTTCCCACCTACTACTAATGCTCTAGCCTAGAACTCAGATGTGATTTACTTTTTCCCTCTTCGCATATCCAACATTTCTTTCTCTCATTCTTTTCTTACACATGCTTGTAGATTTTATTATTTTTTTTTAAAGATTTTATTTATTTATTTAATTGACACACACACACACACACACACACACACACACACACAGCGAGAGAGGGAACACAAGCAGGGGGAGTGGGAGAGGGAGAAGCAGGCTTCCCACCGAGCAGGGAGCCCGATGCGGGGCTCGATCCCAGGACCCTGGGATCATGACCTGAGCCGAAGGCAGTCGCTTAACCAACTGAGCCACCCAGGTGCCCCCAGATGCTTGTAGATTTTAAACTTTGTTCTTCATAAGCTTATTTATTTGTGTAAGAATAAATGGTGTATTTTTATCAAATGCCTTATCAGCATTTGGAAAGAAGCTTATATTGTTTGTTTCTTTTGATACATTAATGTTATTTGTTTTATTTCAATCTTTTCAAATATTGAATATATTTTATTTAAGTTTGATGGGGCTCTGGATCAGGCTATAGGAACTGGCTTATGGTGAATTTCTTTATGTCCCATTGAATTACACTTGTTAACATTTTGTTCAGATTTAATATCAATGTTTATAAATAATATTAATCACTCCTTTTTACTTCCATTTTTTACATTATTTTAATATGTAAATTACATTTATGCTTATATTTTCAAATTATTTTCATGGAATTATATTTTATTTTAGATAATTTGAAGGAATTCAATAATATCAATAAAAACTATTTAGAAACTTCTAATAGTTAAACATTGATAAGTATTATTTTTGTTTGCTTTTTCTAATTTAAATTCAGTTAATTAGCATAGTATGTATTATTAGCTTCAGAGGTAGAGTTCAGTGATTCATCAGTTGTATATAACAAGCAGTGCTCATTACATCACGCGCCCCCCTTTAAGCTCATCAGCCTATTACCCCAGCCCCCCACCCCTCCCCCCCCTAGCAATCCTCAGTTTGTTTCCTACGGTTAAGAGTCTCTTATGGTTTGTCTCCCTCTCTGATTAAGTCTTGTTTTATTTTTCACTCGCTTCCTCTGTGCTCCTCTATTTTGTTTCTTAAATTCCACATATGAGTGAAATCATTTGATAATTGTCTTTCTCTGCTTAACTTATTTCGCTTAGCATAATACCCTCTAGTTCCATCCACGTCATTCCAAATGGCAAGTTTTCATTTTTGATGGCTGAGTAACATTCTATTGTATATATTTGCCACATCTCCTTTTTTTTTTGATATTTACATATATTTAGGTTTCACCATGTGTACACATAGAGTTATACTTCAAAGAAGGCAATAGAATGATGAACGCTTTAGAAAGGTTTTGGATAGAAACTGACTGAGTACAAGGCTACTTTAGTTAGAACATACAGGAAAAAATCTCAAGAGGTGCTGTTTGATCTACAATGGGAATGATAAAAGTTGGAATGGTTGAGAAACAGAAATTTACCCAGTGTAATTGGAGCTTTGAAAGACATATATTCAGGTCAGTCCGTGGAGGACCTAAATGCCACAATAAAGAGTTTAGCAGTCCATTTTTCCTCCCTAAACCTAATACTAATCTCGCACCATATCTGAAATCTCAACTGTAATTTGGACCCTATTTACTTTGGTTCAGTAAACATCAAAATTCTTTATTTAATACAGTCAACATGAACATACCACTTTGGACACTTAAATGTATTATGTGGCATTCTTTTGTTTTCAGGTAAAAACTAAATAAAGCAGTCACTACATTTTGAAATCTCCGTGAGGAGATTGTTAGCTTGCTTTCCAGCTTCATCTTTGTATTTTAGCCATGTCTTATTTGCTGGTGCTTCATTCCTGTACCTGACACACTTCGTGCTTCCTTTGATCAAATTTGTTGATAAGCAAAGGCTATACCTTTATGATTTTTTTTCCAAATGTTTATTTTTTTAGAGGGTTTTAAAACATTGACAGTAATCTTTGACAAGGATGTCAAGATAAACAAAAGGAAAAGGATACTCTCTTCAGCAGATGGTGTTGGGAAAATGATATCAACATGTGAAAGAATGAAAGTAGACCCTTATCTTACACCACACACATAAATCAACACAGGATGTATTAAAATGGATTAAAGACTTAAACATATGTCCTAAAACTGTAAAACTCCTAGAGGAAAACAGGAGAAGAGCTTCTTGGCATTGGCCTCAGCAATGATTTATTTAGTATGACACCAAAACGCAGGCCACAAAAGCAAAAATAGATAAGTGGAACAATATCAAACTCAAAAGCTTCTGCACAGGAAAGGGAAAAACAACAGAATAAAAAGGCAACCTACAGAATAGGAGAAAATATTTGCAAACCATATATTGGATTAGGGGTTAATATCCAAAAGATATAATAAATTTCTGTAACTCAATACAAAAAACCAAATGATCCAGTTAGAGAAGGAATAAAGGAAAGGACTTGAGCAGGCATTTCTCTAGCTACATAAATGGCCAGAGGTATGTGAAAAGATTTTCGACATCAGTAATCATCAGGGAAATGTAAATCAAATCCACAGTGACATATTACCTCACATCTGTTAGGATGGCTTATTATAAAAAAAGAAGAGGAGGAGGAAGAAGAAGAGGAAGAAAATAAGTGTTGACAGGGATGTGGAGATATTGGACTCTTGTACACTGTTGGTGGGAATGTAGAAGATGCATCTGCTATGGAAAAAATATGGAGGTTCTTCAAAAATTAAAAGTACAACGACCATATTATCCAGCAATCCTACATTTGGTTATATATAAAATAACTGAAATCATGATCTTGAAGAGATATTTGCAGTCTCATGTGTATAGCAGCATTATTCACAGCAGCCCAAGACATGCAAACAACTAAATGTCCATCAGTAGATGAATGGATAAAGAAAATTTACTATATATATACAATGGAATATCATTCAGCCTTAAAAAAGAAGGAAATCCTATCATATGTAGCAGCATCGATGAACCTAGAAGTCCTTATGCTAAGTGAATTAAGTTGTCATAGAAGGACAAATACTGCATGATTTCAATTAAACAATGTAACTAAAAAAATCAAAGTCATAGAAATAGTCAGTAGAATGTTGATTGTCAGGAGCTGGGAGGAATAGGAAACAGGGAGTTGTTCGACGTGTATAAAGTTTTAGTTATGCATGATGAGTAAGTTGTAGAGATCTCCTAAGAAGAGTGTGTATATAATTAACATAATTATAGTTTAGTATTGTGCACATAGAAATTTGTTAAGAGGAAAGATCTCCTGTAAGTGTTCTTCCCATACAAAAAAGAAAAAAATGAGAGGGGCTGGAGAAAATTTTTGAAGGTGACTGATATATTTATTACCTTGGTTGTGGTGATAGTTTCACTAGTGTATGCATATCTCCAAACTCATATATTAAATATGTCCAGTTTTTGTATATTATATCTCAATAAATCTGTGTAAAACAAAACAAAACAAAGATTGGCCAAATGGGTAAAAATAAGTAATTTCTGGAAATCCAGTATTACTTTTGTGGTAAACTTTAGGTCTAGTAACCTCTCAATATAAAGAACAGTGATTTTCCAAATGAATTTATTGAGTACAAAACCATGTATTGGAGATTCTAACTCCCTATCTATCTATCTATCTATCTATCATCTATCATCTTCTCTATCTATATATTTTTATCTATTTATATAAATAAAAGGATCTCTGCATTTTGACAAAATTTATCACCAGGTTCAGGGAACTGAACATAGTTCAGAAAGATCAAATCGTATTGCAGTGTGCAGCTTCATCCTTCTTTCTCACTGTGTCTTTTGCAGACCACGGTCTGTTCATTTTCAAGATTTATTATTTACTTGATGTGCCATCCCTGCTGACAGATTTAAGCTCTTTCTTCTACCTGTTTTTTTTTTCTTTTATGTGTCATCATCTGACAAACTCCTGATCAGTCATCAGAAATGAGTTCAAATGTAGCATTCAGAGGGAATCTTCCCCATGTTACCCCTAGATATTGTCTCCACTTCCTTTGCCTACTTATTGTTTTACATAAATATTATAACTTTTTATCCTTTTACTTCTCTTTTATGAATATGAGCCCCTCAAGGACTGAAATGACAATAACTTCATCTTTATTTTCCTTGTTATAAATAACGACAGAAATATATACACACATACACAAATGAGCTATATGATACTTCAGAATGATGGTAAGAACTGTACATTACATTCTCTATATGTAGCATATTGCTCTGCCCGTAGTGCTCTTGTTCTGTCATTTTCCTATTCCTGTAGTTCTCAGATAAGTATACATTTTGCATTGTCTGCAGACCTTTTTAAACATGGATATTTCTGGCCTTTATCATGAAGGGTTAAATTGTGCATTTGAACCAGGCACCCTAGATTATTGTGATGCCAGCAATCCACAGATAACACTTTTAGAAACACATGCAGGCTACACTAAACATTTTAATTCATGTGGGACTCCATTGAAGCATAAGATAAAATAGGCCATGCATGTTAAACCAAGATAGTGTCAGATTAATTTAGACTACATTTTTAATGAAGCTTTTGTGGAAATGCTCTTGCACCACTAGGTGTCATTGTTAATGTCTCATTCATTTTGTGATAAATGATATGTGAAGTTTTCCTTCTCTTTGTATATAGACTTCAAATTCATGAAAGGGGATAATTAATTCTATAATTCTGGACAAAGCAGACAAAAATCTTTTCACATACATACGTACTTTCTTGTAGTCTTTTACTTTTTCCAATAAGCCTCAAATTCCTTTGTCCCTGGTTATGTCAATAAAAGGCAAGTGAGCTTTGATACCTCTGAAACCAAATATGCCAAGGTAGGGAACTGTGACTAGAGCAGATGCCGTCTACCTCTGTGACATATCAAGTGAAAGTCTTTCTGCCTGTCTATCGATCTACACATTTAGACAGCTTTGCAAGCATGCTATTTTAGCAAGAAACAATACAAAGAGCAGAAAAAAACAATCTTATTGTATTTAAGCCTCAGGCTTCTCTGGCCTTCAACCCGAGGGAATTGCATTCTTCTTCATAGGATGCAGTTGTTGTCTGAGCTGAAATTTCCAATAGACCAAGAATTATTTTCAATTACATTGAGTTAGACATGACCTCATGGTAGAATTTTATATTAAGTGGAGAACTGATGGTTGTTATTACAGGAAAAAGACACACAAGCAGTAGGAATAGTAGATAAAATGAGTTGAATAAAGAACTGAACTGTTATTGAAAGTTCAGAATAAGAGGGTATTCCATAGGCCACTGTTTTGAGCACTCTGATCCCCTTTGCTGTAAGCAGTATTGAGCTTTAAAAAAGGATTCTGAGGGTTTCATGAAAAAAAAAAATGTGTTTAGGTATTTATATATAAGTGACTTGATTCTCAGTTTTGATTGGCATTCTTTTCAATTTTTGTTACAGCACTGCTTTCAAAACTTTTAAAGCATGAATTATTTAAAAACTGCTTTCAAAACTGATTGCTAAACTAAAGGCTTATATACTCTGCCAAATAATAAAGCTATTCCTTTCCTGAAGCTTTTGTTCATTCTTGAATTCATTTATTTTTCAAATATTTATTATTCCATAGATATTTTTATTACAACATCAGATGTGAGATATTATAATTATTTAGTTTTTGCAACTAATATATCCCACATATTAATTTCTCTCTGTAAATTCATTGAAGAATCACTACAATGTCTTATGTCATAAGAAAGAAACTTTAGGAAAAAAATTTAATAAATAATAAAATGTCTAACTAGGTAAAACATAGTGAGTCTTACTTCTGCAGATGTACAAGTCTAATTAAATCAAATATTTAGACAATTTAATTTTATGATAACTAAGATTTAGTTGGCAAATAGCTGTTCTCTGTATCCATTATCCTTTTTAGTTATTCAAGGAAATGTCTTACTATTTATGTTAAAAAATACTGCTTTCGAAAAAGCTAATAATTCCTATTCTTCAGTTATCAGTCCATTAGAAGTAGCATAATTATTTTCTTTTTTTTTTTTTTTTTTAAAGATTTTATTTATTTATTCATGAGAGACAGAGAGAGAGAGAGAGAGACAGAGGCAGAGGGAGAAGCAGGCTCCCCGCGGAGCAGGGAGCCCGATGCGGGACTCGATCCCAGGACCCTGGGATCACGACCTGAGCCGAAGGCAGACGCTTAACCGACTGAGCCACCCAGGCGTCCCTGTTTTCTAAATGAATAGTTGTTATACAGATAAATACTCAGAAATATCTTTTGCTATGAAGTTTTTATATAACACATTTTCTTCCATTTTATATGTAGAACCCAAATTAATAGTCTGTTTTCTGAAAAAAATCCTTTTGAATTTATTCAATTAAACTTATAATTTAAGAGATATATGTTTTAACATGTATTGCTCATACATTTTTTTTCAGAATATAATTCAGCAGTTTACTTAGTTTAGGTATGTTATCATTTTTATATTTGTAGAGAATATCACATTCATCATGAATTAATCATTCTTAAAAGTTCACATCTATAATGTATTTTTAAGTTAGGCTAATTTAAAAATTTCTAAATTAAGTTGATTTTCCCAAGCACAATTGGAAAAAAATCTGTATATTAAATAAGAAGTACTCTGTTATATTTTTATGTTTTCTCATGATTCACTTCTTCCGTTGATTATGCAGGGTTGGACATTTGAAAGGAGTCACAGGGAATCACAGGTTTATGCTCATATAAAGCTTTAATAAATGTAAATGGTAAGGCACAAGAGAAGAAAATATAAACAGTCATGAAGATTCCTGAATATTTGTAGGCACAGAAGCCAGGATCTTTTTTTTTTTTTTTAAGATTTATTTATTTCTTTCAGAGAGAGAGAGAGTGAGAGAGCAAGCAGGAGGAGGGGCAGAGGGAGAGGTAGAAAGAGAATGTTGGAGCAGACTCCTCTCTGAGCACGGAGCCCGAGTCAGGGCTCTATCCCAGGACCCTATCTCAGGACACTGAGGTCATTACCTGAGCTGAAATCAAGAGCTGGCCACTTAACTCACTGAGCCACCCTGGCGCCCCAACCAGTATTTTTTCTTAGTCACAGAGTATTCACTCCATCTTTGGTTTATGAACCATCAAGATATCTGCAACATATCTCTGTTTCAGGGAGCTCAGTCATGAGTTTACTAAGGCATATTTTATACCTCATTGGTCAAGAAGCTATAAAGCCCAGCTCTGTAAGTGGTTTGTAATATGCAAACCATCCATTGAAACTCCAAGGGAGTTTCAAACTTTTAATAGTGCATTACAAATCCGAGTTAGCACATCTCATCCTTATTTTGGCCAGGGGTCAGTACCAGCCCTCCAGGCATACCCAGAGATTAGCATAGAGCTATCCTAGTCCCAGCTGTAAAATGACACTATTCTTACACAGTGCTTAAACAGGGCAAGCCATTTAAGACCTCTGTGGCTCAATGTCCTCAGTATTTATATTTTAATATCTTGATGATAAGATGTTAATAAAATTAAGATATTAATGATAAAAAAGTCAAGTTTGCCAACCTATAGTTAAGAGAGTAAGCTTCTTTTGACAGCTAGCAATTTCTGCTTATGTTTTTTCACATCCTCAGTAACCTAAAATGACCTCTTTCAGTTAGATAAAATTGGAAGTGTCCTTCCTTAACCTCTAAGCTGAGCTTTTTGAAATCTACCTATGCAGAGTCAGAAAAAGTATAAAAAACTTATTTAAAGGCAACCATTTCAATTTTATTAGTATCCATTTTCTTGTGTTGTAGACACAAATAGACTCTTTCCTTTTACTCCTTCCATCTCATATGCCATATCCATTTCTTGTCTTTAAATGCCTAGGGGCTGAGTAATGTAGGTGTTGCATATATTTTTAAATAATATGAAATGGAGACTTGGGCAAAAAATAAGTTGATCTTCTCAAAATACGTTGCTTTCTTTTTTATCTTTCTTGACAGCATGCAAAGTATCTTGCTCTTACTGTTGCAAGGCTAAGCAGTCATTATAATTTTTTTTTCTGTATAAACTAAATATTTATCCTCAACTGTCTAAATATATAAACTCGATTTCAGCTTAGCAATTGCTAACACTTAAGCTTAAGTCACTATTGACTTTAGATTAAGCTCCCAAAAACTTTTTAAAAAACAAAGAAAGAAAAATTTCTGTGATAGAGAATATATGTAAAAGTGGTATGATAGAGAGTATATATATGAATTCTTGTGATAGTTCTCTAAGTTTGATTGAAATATCCTAAAATAAATACTAAAACATTTGTAAATGAAAATATATGTTCTCCTAATAATATTAGGTTGGCTTTGATTTATACTCATTTAGAGTGAATCAAGATAAGAAATTAGATAAGAACAAATTGATTGTAACAAAAACAGTTGATAAAAAGATTTGATTACAAAGACTTTATGTATTAAATGTATACAAATACATCTGTAATCTTTCATCATATTTTGTTCAATCTTATCTTAAAATTCCATTGTCTTTCTTTTTAGAATCATAGTTCTGTCATCCATAAAGTAGGAGTGTCAACACAATAGCATATATACACACGTAGTCCAAGACATATGTGTATTACAGCATTTTTGTTCCTGTCAGAACTTCTTTATTAACCATGATGATAATTTAACATGTTTTTAAAATAATAACACCAAAGAATATCAAGGAAATTAAAGCAGCTAAAATATAAACAGTTGAAATGTATTAACTTAATGACTGCAAAATAGTAGAGAATTTTTAATAAGTAATTAAGATCATCATATTCATGGTGGTCATTATTACCCGTTATTACCATAATAATAAATGCTAGTGTGTTGACTTTTTAAGGAAGAAAGTTATATTCATTGTAATGTAAGGTGAAAAAAAATCATGTTAGTGTACTTAAACTGGAACACTTTATGTCTTGAGCAAATAAACATGGGAAATTAGGGTACTGTTCCCTAATCCCATAGAGGAAAGACATAATTCCCAAGGCCCAAAGGGGGCTTTCGGGAACTAAGTATTGCTAAATTACCTGAAGTATGCTAGTTAAAAGTAGAATAAAATAATATTAATTGGGAAAGGAAGCCACAGGCCCAATTATGCAAAGTCTTCCAGGCCATAATAAGGGCTTGGAATGTTTTCTAAGTGTGGGTAAAGAGAGCTTGTGTAAAGAGAATAACAAGTTCTGGATTATGTTTTTAGGAGATACTTTTGAACTGCTGGCCAGAGAATGATTACTTGACGAATAAGCGCAGATTTAAGGAAAACAGGAAGGAGGTTATCACAATAGTCCCAACAAGATATAATGTGACTTGATGTTTGTTGTTTGCATTGGGGTTGCATATAAGTTAATGAATTTAATATGTATTTATAATATAGATATGAATTAAGTTCCCCAATTTGCAGTAGAAAATGTGAAGAAGATAATGAAGGAAAACAGGAGAATGTAAAGGAGTAAACCTGTATAGTTGTAGTTGAAGAGGAAAACATTCTACATACTCAGCATAACTATATTTATCTATTCTAAAAGTTAAAACCATAAAAACAATTTGAATTTACTGGAAGTCACTGTAACCTATATTGGGACTCCTTTAAAATACAAGTTTTTGGAATAACCCTTTTGAAGTTTACCTTATAACCCTACAGTCTACTTCCCTCTCCTGCTGAATTTCAGTATGTTTTATTTTTATTACCTCAGTGGTAATGAAACTCATCCTCTTCTTCTGATCACAAAACAATTTTTGGAGTAGGTCTTAGATTGTCCCTAATTTCGATATATTAAGAAATCACAGTGTGTTGTCCCCAGGATCTGGTTTATTAATACTGTTCTCATTCCTTCTTACTACAGATTATAAGAATTACAAAGTCTTGTAACTAAATTTTGAGGGTTTTTTTTTCCTCTCTCTCTCTCTCTCTCTCTCTTTCTACAATAGAGTTGAGGAAAATGAGTGAATATAACATGAGTGGGAGTTCATTATCAACATGGGGATATATGCAAGGATTGAGTAAAATAAGGACTGAAAAGGTCCATTATATTATCAGTATAAAGGCCAATAGTGACCGTAAGAAGAACAGATTAATGGAGAGATAAGAGTGAAAAAGGTAATAGAATGTGTGATGAGAAGGAAGGCATGACACACATAAGCAAACTTTGGATTTTGTCTAGAAAGAGGCTCTAAGAAACAAGGCATTGGATAATGTAAGATGAAGGAACAAAGGAGAATATTATTTAGAAATATTTTAAAGTGTGTTATAAACAACCCAACAGTTAAATGGTTTGATCAGGTAAGTGAGGTATGCAGAGGCTCTTAATCCTTTCCCGGCAGGAATTCATTTCTGGGTATCTTTTTTCAAGATAAAGGCCTAGTTGAGAGCAGGCACACAGATATTTTTGAATAACTGAATACATTAATCACCAAGTGTACCTAAGCCAAATTTCTTACCTTGAAATATTGCCTTATTTGTTTTGGTTATTACCTTTAGAAAATGGCCACCTCCATATATTAAACTTCATATCAGAAAATCAATATCTTATCATCTATTTACTCTGCTGACCTTAGCAATGTTTTAACTGCTCACACATTAAACATTTTATTCTGTGTAATTGGAAGATAACTTGGAAGTTTTTAGTATTATTTAAGGGGATATTGGATTCATTGAGATTTAACAATTGTATTTTCCTAAAACACATACTCTCAAGAATTCTCAAATATCAAAATCCAAGTGCTAAAACATTGAGGGACAGCTTAGATTGCTGGAGTCTCCTCTCACATTGAGAGAAACTATCATTGCTATTATTCAATTCTTTTCAATGGTAAGTGAATTGTGTCTGGGCCTTAGTACTTCTGATAAAGAAAAGCACAGAGCAAACAAGATTTAGTTTAAGCTTCTGGAAAAGGAATTGAGTCATAATGAGAATTTTGAAGATAAGAAAAATTTTCAAAGAATTTTAACTAAGAAGAGTTTCCCATTTACAGATCAATAAATAATGAGTGCAAAAGCATTAAAATTATAACAAGGTAATCTTGATATCTAGTTTCAGTTTATTAAAAATAATATGAAGTACATGATTGTAAACTATACTAAACACAGAAGAAAAAAAAGATGCAATTAAATTAGTAGGAACATCAACATATTGATTTTTCTGTGGAGCACAATTTTTTTTAAAGATTTTATTTATTTATTTGACAGGGAGAGAGTACAAGCAGGGGGAGCAGCAGAGGGAGAGAGAGAAGCAGGCTCCCCGCTAAGTAGGGAGCCTGATGCAGGGCTCGATCTCAGGACCTTCAGATCATGACCCAAGGCAAAAGCAGACGCTTAACTGAATGAGCCACCCAGGCACCCCAAGCACAATTTTTTTTTAGATATTTTTTAATTCCAGTATAATTAACATACAGTGTTACATTAGTTTCAGGTGTACAGTATAGCGATTCCACAATTCTATACCTGACTCAGTGCTCATCACGATGAGTGTACTCTTAATCCCTTTCACCTTTTTCAGCCATCCCCCTACCTACCTCCCCTCTGGCAACCACTAGTTTGTTCTCTATATTTAAGAGTCTGGTTTTCGGATTCTTTTTTTGTTGCTCATTTGTTTTTTAAGTTGCATATGTGAGTGAAATCATGTAGTATTGGTTTTTCTCTAGCTTATTTCACATAGCATTATAACCTCTAGATCCATCCCATATTATTGCTAATGGCAAGATTTCATTCTTTTTTATGGCTGAGTAATATTCCATTGTATATCTATACCATGTGTTCTTTATCCATTCATCAGTCGATGGACGTGGGTTGCTTCCATAATTTGGCTATTATAAATAATGCTGCAATAAACATAGGGGTGCATATATTTTTTCAAATTAATGTTTTCATATTCTTTGGGTAGATACCCAGTAGTTGAATTATTGAATCATATGTTAATTCTATTTTTAATTTTTTGAGGAACCTCCATACTCTTTTCCACAGTGGCTGCAACAGTTTGCATTCTCTCCAACAGTGCACAAGGGTTCCTTTTTCTCCACATTCTCGCCAACACTTGTTGTTCCTTGTGCTTTTGATTTTAGCCATTCTGACAGGTGTGAGCTGATATCTCATTGTGGTTTTGATTTGCATTTCCCTGATGATGAGTGATGTTTAGCATCTTTTCATTTGTCTGTTCACTGTCTGGATGCCTTCTTTGGAGAAATGTCTGTGTCTTCTGCCCATTTTTTAATTCAATGATTTGTTTTTTGGTTTTGAGTTGTAAGGGTTCTTTATATATTTTGGATATTAACCCTTTATTGGATATGTCATTTGCAAATAACTTCTCCCATTCAATAGATTGTCTTTTAGTTTGTTGATTGTTTCTTTGCTATGCAGAAGCTTTTTATTTTGATGTAGTCTGAATAGTTTATGTTTGCTTTTGATTCCCTTGCCTCCAGAGACATCTACAAAAGTGTTGCTATAACTAATGTCAGAGAAATTATTGTCTCTGCTCTCTTCTAGGATTTTTATGGTTTCAGGTCTCACATTTAAGTCTTTAATTCATTTTGAGTTTATTTTTCTTTATGATGTAAGAAAGTGGTCCAGTTTCATTCATTTACATGTAGCTATCCAGTTTTCCCGACACCATTTGTTGAAGAGACTGTATTTTTACCATTGCATATTCTTTCCTCCTTTGTCGAAGATTAATTGAGCATATAATCATGGCTTTATTTCTGGGCTCTCTATTCTGTTCTTTTGATCTATGTGTCTATTTTTGTGCTAGTACCATACTGTTTTGATTACCACAGCTTTGTAGTATATCTTGAAATCTAGGATTGTGATCCCTACAGTTTTATGCTTCTTTTTCAAGATTGCTTTGGCTATCTGGGGTCTTTTATAGTTCCATACAAATTTAGAATTATTTGTTCTAGTTCTGTGAAAAAAATGTTGTTGGTATATTGATAGGGATTGCTTTAAGTCTGTAGATTGCTTTAGGTAGTATGAACATCTTAATAATATTTGTTCTCCCAATCTATGTGCATGGAATATCTTTCCATTTGTTTGGATCATCTTCAATGTTTTATAGTTTTCAGAGTACAGGTCTTTCACTTCTTTGGTTAGGTTTATTCATAAGTATCTTATTATTTTTGGTGCAATTATAAATGGGATTGTTTTCTTAATTTCTCTTTCTGCTACTTCATTATCAGTGTTTAGAATTGCAACAAATTTTTGTGTGTTGATTTTGTATCCTGCAACATTACTGGATTCATTTTTTCAGTTCTAAAAGATTTTTGGTGGGCTCTTTAGAATTTCTATATATAGTCTCATGTCATCAGCAAATAGTGAGTTTTACTCTTCCTTATCAATTTACATGTTTTTTTTTTTTTAAGATTTTTTTTTATTTATTTATTTGACAGAGAGAGACATAGCGAGAGAGGGAACACAAGTAGGGGGATTTGGCGAGGGAGAAGCAGGCTTCCCGCAGAGCAGGGAGCCCGATGCGGGGCTCGATCCCAGGACCCTGGGATCATGACCTGAGCCGAAGGCAGACACTTAACGACTGAGCCACCCAGGCACCCTCAATTTACATGTTTTTATTTCTTTTTCTTGTCTGATGGCTGTGGCTCGGACTTCCAGTACTATGTTGAATAAATGTCGTGAGAGTGCACATCTTTGTGTTGTTCCTGAACTTAGGGGAAAAGATCTGTTTTTCACCATTGAGTATGATGTTAGTTGTGAGTTTTTCATATATGATCTTTATTATGTTGAGATATGTTCCCTTGAAACCTACTTTGTTGAGGGTTTTTATCATAAATGTTGTGCTTTGTCAAATGCTTTTTCTTAATCTATCAAAATGATCCTATGGCTTTTATCTTTTCTCTTGTTGATCTATCATTTTCCTTGATTTGTGAATATTGAACCACCTTTGCATCTCAGGAATAAATCCTATTTGATCCTGCTGAATAATTTTTTTTTTTTGATGTATTGGTGGATTCAGTTTGCTACTGTTTTGTTGAGGATATTTGCATCTCAGTTCATCAGAGATATCAACCTGTAGTTCTCTTTTTTTGTAGTGTCTTATCTGGTTTTGGTATCAGGGTAATGCTGGCCTCATAGAATGAGTTTGGAAGCTTTCCTTCCTCTTGTATTTTTTGGAATAGTTTAAGACAAATAAGTATTAACTCTTTTTTAAATGTTTGGTAAAATTCACCTGTGAAGCTGTCTGATCCTGCCCTTTTGTTTGTTGGGATTCTTTTTTTTTTTTTTACTGACTCAATTTCATTACTGGTAATTGGTCTGTTCAAATTTTCTATTTCTTTCTGATTCAGTTTTGGGAGGTTATGCTTCTAGGAATATATCTATTTCTTCTAGGTTGTCCAGTTTGTTGGCATATAATTTTTCATAATGTTGTCTTACAATTTCTTGTATCTCTGTGATGTCCTTTGTTATTTCTCCTCTTTCATTTCTGATTTTATTTGAGTTCTTTCTCTCTCTGTCTCTCGTTGTTCTTATTGTTGTTATTGTTATTTTGAGTCTGGCTTATCATTTTTGTTGATCTTTACAAAGAACCAGCTCCTGGTTTCATTGATCTTTTCTAGTTTGTTTGTTTGTTTGTTTGTTTTAAGTTTCTATTTTGTTTATTTCTGCTCTAATCTTTATTATTTCCTCTTTTTCCTGGTTCTGGGTTTTGTTGGTTCTTTTCTAGCTCCTTTAGGTGTAAGGTTAGGTTGTTTATTTGAGATTTTTCTTGGTTCTTCTGGTAAGCCTATATTGCTATAAGCTTCCCTCTTAGAACAGCTTTTGCTGCATACAAAATGTGGAACACTAATTTTTAGAAAATTGGTTTGTAGAGAAAATACCAGTGTTGGGATAGAAAATAATAAATGAGAAATAAAAAAGAAAACCACATGCAGTTGTTTTACTTAAATATTGTTTCTGAATGTCAAATACTGGAGAAATAGACTAATATTTTAGAAATGACTAAGTAGTGATGGATTTTCTCTAAACTCTAGTTCCTAGCAGATGTCTTGCTTCTTGTTGAATATGTCCAGACCCATTGTGTGAGTGACTGTATTCTCCACTGTCTCTCTTCCTTGGGTCTTGCCCATTTTCTGGGGCTGATTCTTCAGGTTTTCTCTTTATTTTGAGAGTTTCCCTGGCTCCTTCCAGTTCTGCTTTTTCATAATAAATCCAGAATCACTATCAGTAATTGCCAGAAAGCTGCATATATAAAAATCTCCCTAGCTCTTTTTTACCTCCTCATTTTGCAGTACAGGCATTTTGAATAATTTGCATATTCACTGTTTGCAAACCAGTTCCTTTGTACATTTTGCTCTTTCCATCTAGATTGTTTTCTTTCTTTTCCTCCCTTTTTACTACCTCAACTTTTCACTTAAGTATTTATTATTCTTCCTTAAAGGAAATCCTAAGAACATCATCTTTTCTTGAAATCTCTTTCTGATGCCCCAGGCAAAATGATGTATTCACTTTTAAAGTATTTGCTGCTTTTGTCTCTTGTGTTCCCATAAAATGGATAAGTATAAATAAATATTGTCAGCATTTATGTTATAGATTCAAAGTAGCCAAGAGTGTCTGGCATAGTAGGCACTCAGTAAATGATATCATCATCATCATCATTATCATCATCATTATTAAACATACATGAAGGTTTAAAAAACAATGCCTCACATTTAAAAAGGTTTTTTATTCTGTACAAGCATTTTCCTACAAAAATTCAATGACCCATACCTGAAGTCTCCTATATATTTTTCCTGCTTTCCCTAATTATTTTTTATTCTATCTCCTTCCCACTGCCCATCACCATCTAAGAGATTTTTCAGCAGTATATGCAAAGACTTTCTAATCCATTTAACTTCTCCAGAAGTATACTGTAGATTGACACAGTTAAGGCAATAAAATATGAAAAATTCTGGGCCATGACTTTACGGTAGTCTCTGTTGGTTTCCATGTTGTGAAATGACTATGAGGCTTAAATTACTGGGAGACTTTACCCAAGGGGTAAAACCCTTATCAACAATTCAAGGACTCTAATGTGATTGTCAGGAGAAGATAATGAGCAATGGAAAAACACCCCTGGCAAAATAAATTAAAACCTCCACAGACTGATCCTAGCTTGTGATTTTGCCTGAGGCCAGTTTTGTTTTAACACTATTCTAGGTATATTAGGAAATAGGTCCCTGTTTTATGCCTTGCTATGGGAACCAATAGTAATGCTAAGGCAAATATTAAGTAACAGTTCAGTTAACCTATGAATGTTTTCCTGGGGTGATTTCTATTATTTTTCTACCCAGGGTAAGGCAGTGAGGTGAAAAGACAAACCTGAAAGTAGAACAACTTCTTTTTTGTTTTCATTTTGACTTCTATTTTATCTCTAGTTTTTGTCACTGGGAATTTAAGTTAATCTTCAATTCTGAAATGTAAATTAAGAAGGTTAGATTAGATGTTCTCTCAGTTCACATCTCCCTTCCCCAGTGTTGTCTGACATTCTATATTCACTTACATTAAAAAAAAAAAAAAAAAAGGTGATGTCATGAGATGACAAAGTTCATGACAAACTTCAAGATCCTTAGAGGAAACATTATATTGAAATATGTACATTTAAGAGCAGGTACTTTTTACAAATATGTAAATTCATATTTTTTCAAATGTTCTTCTCAACCAGAAACATCTCATTTCTGCCTTTCCTCAATACTAAACCTAAATCAGAACTATAATCCTGTATTCCTCTAATCCTGCAAAGTAAAATACTCTTAAAGTTAATTTGGTTACATAATCACATAGAATACTATAATTACATTGATCTAGTCCCCCTTATAAGTGGGTTTAGAAATATTCTTTCTAAAAAAAAAAAAAAAAGAAAAAAAGAAATATTCTTTCTATTTCTAGGTCATTTAGAAAATCTGATGAAGATAGGAACACAGCTGGTCAGAAAAGTACATGTACTCACAGAACACACAGTTGCATGTGATCTCATTGGATGAGGTGGAAAGGCTATCGAAGGATCCATGGCCATGGTACTGGGAGGACAGGCTGTTTTGAATAAAATGTATCCTTTGTTATCTCTACACATCTGTTGTTAGACACAACCTCAGAAGTCTGTTGTTAATGGACCTCCTTCATATTGCTTATTCGTTTCTAACTTTCAGTGAAACAAAATTAAACACCAACATGCTAGGGAAATAGAGGTTAATAATTATCCTACTCTATATGTAATAGTGAATGCCATTTGAAAACTAATTGAGAGTTGACTCAATTATATGTCAGCAAGAAATCATAAAATTAGTGATTTATACTAGTGAAGTTATTTATGATGTACATATATCTTTAAGATATTAACAGGCATGTTTCCTCTTGCTCTGCTTCTTCAAGCTGAAGCAACTAACATAAAAATTTATCAAATAATTAAACCTCCTTTTTTCTTTCTATAAATGTTATTACACCTACAATGCAAGTTAGATTATAACTTGAAATCATTGTTAAGTCTTTTTTTTTTTTAAGGATTTAATTTATTTATTTGATAGAGATGGGGAGAGAGAGAGAGAGCACAAGCAGGGGGAGCAGGATTGGGAGAAGCAGGCTCCCGGCTGAGTAGGGAGCCTGATGCAGGGCTCGATCCCAGGACCCAGGACCCTGGGATCATGACCTGAGCCGAAGGTAGACGCTTAACAACTGAGCCACCTAGGCACTGCTCTCAATAACTTTTAATACAGATTGAAACCTAGCATGTTTAGTATATGTTTGAAAACATACATTCATTATGTATGCCACAATAAAATTTGGCTGGCAAAAATCAAATATCCTTTCAATATTACCTAAAATGCATGAAACTTATTTCCATGATATGCAGATTTATGAATCAAAATTAGGAAGAATTTGTATATTCGACTTTTGAGATTGCATGAGTCTATAACTATAAGCATTACAAGTAAAAGGAACATCAATTTTTATAGCACTTTAATATTTTCTTTCCATTTAAAACATAAAACAAAGCCATATAATGTTAAGAGTAAAAATCTGATAAGCAACAGGTTTACATTTTAAAGAAGAACTATTTGAGACACTTTAATACTTTAGTTTTCCTGATTACACATTCTACACAAAATATATATTATGAAATATTTGAACAAAAGGATCACTTTCATACAAACATCATAAATACACTACATTTCAAGTGTATTGTGTGGAGCCCAGTGTGGGGCTTGACTCAACAACCCTGAGATCAAGACCTGAGGTGAGATCAAGAGTTGGATGCTTAACTGACTGAGCCACCCAGATGTCCCTCAAGTGTATTAATCTTTAAAAATTATTTTCACACATTTTTAGGCAGTATTTAGTTCTAACACCCAAAGTTTTGGGGGCACATAGCAACTATATTAATATGCTAATCAATTGATATTTAAATTAAATCTTTGAAAATGCCAAATTTCTTATATTTGTACATATGTTGGGAAAAATAATTTTACAGTCAAGTAGAGTAATTATATAGACTAGAGCTAATGAGGACTTCTGGTTACTGTGGCACAGTGAGCTGAATTAGAAGGAATGGTTCTCTTATTAAAACACATAAAATGCTGGATACTTTCTAATACTACATTTTAAGTAATCTGGAAGAAGAAAAAACAAACAAGAACACTCCATCGGAGCACAAATTGAACCTAAGTAGCTCACAAGATACTAAAAGGCAATAAGACATTGATTGTGGTGTTGATCTTTTAATTACAATGGGTGGCAGGAGATAATTCTAGACTCTTGCCAAATGGGAAAGCTGAAACTGAGCTTGCAACTGAGCTAATTGTATAAAGTAAATTTGCAAATCTCTGTCACATCTGTGAAATGGATTATAAATTCTCCACCCACCACCCTTAGGAAGCTGCAAATAATCTTGTTATTGATCCGAAGCTCAGAGGCAGTCTGGGAATACTATTCAAAAAGTGAATAAAGGGGGCGCCTGGGTGGCTCAGTCAGTTAAGCATCTGCCTTTGGCTCAGGTCATGATCCTGGGGTCCTGGGATCAATCCCCGCATCAGGCTCCTTGCTCAGCGGGGAGTCTGCTTCATCCCTCTCCCTCTGCCTGCCGCTCCCCCTGCTTGTGCTCTCTTTCTGTCAGATAAATAAATAAAATCTTTAAAAAAAAAGTGAATACAGAACAGACTTCAGTAGACATATATGTTGGACCCCAAATCTCACTAAATGCTTGGCTCAGTAATTCCAACTTAAGACATTATTCTTAAAATTGCATCAAGACTAGGTATCTCATATGTGTCTACACCAAAGAAGATAGATGAGTCTTCCATCAACCCAACTGAAGCTGAGTTGAGGAAAAAAAAAAATTACAAGTTAAGCAACAGAAACTTCAGGAGATGAGGTCAGCTGACATAGAGTCTGGTTAACTTCCTTACCAAACACAAGAAACAATATAAAAAATTGAAATAAATAAGATTATTTCCAAAATAAGAATGTCTAAAATGTAAATAAAACAAAGGAAATAGTAGAAACCATAAGGTAAATGCATGGCAGTATGAGAAAATAGACATATTGGAGTTTTAAAAAAATTATATAAATGGAAAATTGCCACAGACATGTTATCACTTAGACCAAATATATCTGAAAAGAGAATTTGTTTTAGAAGATAGATCAAAGGAAAATACACATATAAGAGGCAGAAGTGCTACAGGTGTAAATTATGAAAGAGATATAGTGAAGCAGAAAATTAAAAAAAAAAAAAGGATCAAATGTCCAGTAGCTATTTTTTAAAGATAAATTGAAAAGGGAGAAAAAATATTTAAAATATAATGGTAAGTAAGGTCCTATGATTGAAAGAAAGTTATGACTTTTCTCTAAAGGATTCAAATGCATAATAATGAGAATGCATAATAGTAAAGGGGCTCCTGGGTTGCTCACTCGGTTAAGTGTCAGACTGTTGGTTTTGGCTCAGGTCATGATCTCAGGTTGTGAGATCAAGCCCCACATCGGGTTTTGCAGTCAGCGAATAGTCTGCTTGAGATTCTGTCTCTCCCTCTGACCCTCCCCCACTCTTGCTCTCTCTCTCTAAAATTAAATAAATAAAATCTTAAAAAAAGATGCATAATAGTAAAAATGCAAATCACTTACCACAAAAAATAGTCTTAACAGCTGTCAGAAAAGCAAAACAAAACAAACCAGACTACTCATGAAAGAAATACTTCTCATCAGCAACATTATTACTGTAAGTTCATAAGAGAATCTTTCTAAATTACTATTATCCAAATAGCATTAATGAATCAGGATGAAATAATATTTCCAGATATGAAAACTCAAAGTAGCAACTGGCCAACCCATGATATTAGTGAAAATAAATTATATGACTCTTCATGTATAAATATTGTGTAAAAACATATATTAATGATTAATCATTGGGGTTTAAAATTCCAGCAGTAACATAGAATATGAGAAGGTAGAGACTAAAGTTAAAGAATTTTACAGATTTTTAAATATTTGAGTTACAAGAACAAAATGATTGAAATTTTTTATACACGTTTAGAATGGATGTAAAACATTTATGATATTAACTAAAAGAAAAGAATGTCAATTTTAAAACCAGTAGAAGAAAAAAATCAAAAAAAAAAAAAAAAGAACTAAAGCCTTTAAATATAGAAGAAGGAAAGAAGGAAGAAGAAAAAGTGAAAAAAAGAAGTATGACCGATAAAATATTCAAAACATACAAGTGTATCAGTCATCAAAATATTAAAAGTTAATATTAAAAGAGAGCAAAGATTCCATCTTAAATACCTATAAAAACATATTTTACAGAAAATGTTTGATATTTTTAAGTACATCTTTGAATATATGAGAAAATAAACGTAAGTTAAAACCAATGAAAAAGTACACTTTAGAGAGAAAAAATAATTTTCTGTGTCGGAATAGAACAGAGGAGTGTTTAAAAAGTCTTATAAACAAGAATTGTTAAACTTGGGATCAGTTTTCTTCCAGGGACTCCATGAATCCATTAAAATTAAACATGAATGTAATTTTATAAATATATTTAGGAATACATTTATTCGTTTATTTTTGAGTGTGAGTCCACAGCTTTTGTCAGGTTGTTTTGAGAATTGTGGACAACACAATTCTCAACAACAACAAATAGAATGATTGCTATAAATGCATTATTTGAGGAAAAAAAAAAAAACAGTGGTTAATCTGAGGCATAACATTTAACTAAAAGGAGATGAAGGTAGGTCATTTCCAAAATAGAGTTTTGCATACCAGTGCTTCTCAAATGTTAAAGACTTGGAAGATTCATGTTTAATTTATTTCTCAGTTGTAATTATTTAGGTTGTTTGCAGACCAAACTTTAAGCACACTGTTTTACAGTCATAGAGGCTTAATTGGTTATTATTTGGTATAATTAATTTGCCAGAAGATGCCTTACAATATGTTAGGGTGGATGGTAACAAGGGTGGCAAAGAATTGCACAAAGAGTAGAGCAATAAGCAAGACAGAGTTTATTCACTCTCCAAGGGAGGAGAGGGGCCTGACATCAAGAGAGATGTCAGTCCCCAGGTTCTGTCAGGCTGGGTCTTGTTAGGGAGTCTGAGGGATATGAGAGGGTTTCAGCTGTGCCCATGGTGGGGGCGTGTGGGAAGAAGGTCAGTTCTTGGCCAGGTGGTGGAAGAGGTGGCAGGTTTTTCCAGTGGCTCTGTCCAGGGCTTGCCTGGGATGTGGACTGTGGTCAGGCTAGAGAATATGTTTGTTTTGTAGTTGAGGTCTACTTTCTGAGAACGGAAGGTACTGTGACCTAGAAAAACAAAGAGCTGGGCCAAGTGAAGACACCTTGAGTTTTGTCTGTAAGTGTGGTTGGGGCGGGGGGGAGGGGGATGTTAAATAGATTCCTTTCACAATAGTTTCACACAAATTCTATGACAGTCAAAAAAAGTGTGAATAAAAAACAGTTGTCAGAGTAAGGGAATTCTGATTTTAGTTTTTGCTGTTCTTCAGCTGTTAGATGAACTACCAAAGGAGAAGAAAAGAAGAGATAGGTACAAGCCTATCATATTCATTTAATTTGTTGTTTATGTATCTAGTTATTAAATCTTTATTGAGACACTTCTAACTACCAGGCACTCTGAGGTGCCATGGATAGATGTAAGTAAATAAAATCTTAAGCTTCCCTGTTTCTATTTGAATATACTGAGAAAGACAGATACTACGTTTGTAACTAAAAGTCTGTTAACTGTATCTGTTTAATCATCTAAAGCATGGTTTATTGCATGGTTAAGGTATTATTATTATTACTTAGAGTTGTAAGTTCCAAATTTATTTTTCCTGGGCTAATGTCTCAATTTATAAACATAATTTTGCTTCTCCTCACAATTCTGGAAGTTAATTATGGACAAATCTTGGGTTATTTGGGTTTTTTGTTTGTTTGTTTGTTTTTCTCACACCAGGATGCAGAACTGAATGGGAGGATTCACATGGGAGAAAGTGGGATGAGGAATTTTCTTTGATTCAGAAAATAACATTAATAGATGTCACTGACATTTGTTAATTACTTAGCGAATGTCAGGCACAGAGCTGAATGCCACACATATATCATGAGAGAGATACAGGTTAGTAACCACCCAGTGTCTCATAGAAAGGAAGGAGACACCTGGGATCTGAACTTTAGAAATTGACTCCAGGGCCTCTGTTCCTCAGAACTCTTCAAGACTGAAAGGCAAATTAACCAGTGAACAGTTAACTGCCTTATAAATAGCAAGCTACTGTTGTTTTTAATTTACAGTTTACTGATGTGAGTAGATACTTTAGTAAAATTAAAATAAAAGTAAGCTAATAGGAACACAAAACTAAAAATACACAAAATAGAAGCCCAATGTAATTTATATTTATCAGAAAAACTTTTACTCTACCAGAAGGCTATAAAAATAAATCATAATTTCCCTACATTTTTCCAATGATAGGAAATTTTAAAACATCTTGTCAAGGACTTGTAATAAACAATTTGCAAATCAACACCAGTGCAAAGACCTACCTTTGAGTACCACTCCATTAAATCTATCCCATGTAGTGGGTATCATTCCCAATGGGAAAAGCTGAGTGGTGAGAATCTAAAAATCATATGTAAAATTGTGTGAACCTTAAGATAAAAAGATATTTTACTATGTATAAAGAATTGGCCTTTTCTGCAAAGATTTCATTTGATCTCACTTAGCCCTAAATAATGATAATTTGGAAAAAGACAAGACTGAGCTAAAAGAATAAAGGAAAGGGTTATTTTTAGTGTTGTTTCACGCCAGCTCCTAAATACACCTATACTTGAGACAAATTTATAAGAGCTAAGAAGCTTATTTTTCTAATAGGCAGTGTGATGGGAGAGGCAAATCTAAATGAATATTCCAAGTGTAAAGTCCCGTTCAGAGAAGCTACCACTGTGAATTTTTTAGCCTATCAATCACCCTTACTTTCTGGAGAAAAGTGTGTTTGATTTCAACAAGTGTAGACAATCTCTTGCAATACATTAATAATACATCATGTTTTTGTAATCCATGGGCTGTGGAATGTCATCTTCTGTCGTCTTCTGGATGGTCTTCATCTCCAACAGTGGGGGCTGCAGTGACATGAAAACATAATTTTTGCTCTCTATTATCAAACATCATTTATCAAATAGTCTATTTCATGCCTATCTCAGTATTAAAATTTTTAAATTTTATTTTAATCTTGGGGAAAGTATGCCCTAATATGTTGATAATTAAAAAATATGAGTAGCTACATTTGAGTGCAGTAGGAAGCAAGCATTTTTCTAAAATGACATTTCATATATAGCTTAGTAGAGGAGAAGACTTACAAGTTGTCCTTTAAAAAATAATTCAAATTTTATCAATCTACAATTTGTAGACAGAAACTCACTGAAGATAACATAGTTTCTTTCAAAGCTGATGAGACAATAGGTAATTCTTATTAAAAAAAAGTTAATTCATATAAGGTAAACCTTAGAGGGAACTTTTTAAATGGAACACAAGAAATAAGTAAATTTTGCTAGTATAATAAAAGGGACTATGGGAATAAAACTTTTAAAGTTTTTTCAAAGTTATACTATTAATATTTTTATGCAATGTATTTTATATTTTATCTAAGTATAATTTAATCCCAAATGATATGCAACAAACATTTAGGATACATCTGATACTGCTTTGAGGAAATGAATGATAAAAGTAGTGACATGAAATTATCGGGTAATGTAAAATATTGTTACGATTTAAAAAAATAGATTTTACTTTTTAAAGAAGTTTTAAACTTACAGAAAAACTGAATGAAACGTAGAGTTTCCTCTCTATTTACCAGTACCCTCACTAACCACAGTTTCTTCTGTTATTAACATATTGTATTTGTGTGGTGTATGTGTTAAAATCAGTGAGCCAATATAGGGTATGTTATTTCTAACTAAATGCCCTAGTTTACATTAATGTCCATTTCCTGTGTTGTATAGTTCTGTGGGACATCTTATATACATCATTATGGTATCATATAGAATAGATTCATTGCCCTAAAAATCCCCTGTGCTCTACCTGTTTATCCCTGATTTCCTCACATAGCTTCCCACAGCCCTGGCAACTACTGGTCTTTCTCTATAACTACTGATCTATCTATAGTGTTGCCTTTTCCACAATGTCATATAGTTGGAATTGACCAACACTTCCTTAATGTTCCCCTCAGCATAACTAAATTTGAGACAGGTTTTTTTCTGACTGTAAACCCCTACCCTTCCTTTTCTTAGAACACTTACCTTAGAAAACTTGTTAATTCTTTATCTGCTGCTTTGAAATGTGTGTACATTTTTCCCAGCCTCTAGCCAGTTTTGTAACCCTTTATTAACAATCTGGGAATCATGTCTTTGAAATGTAAACATGGAAGGAGATAGCAACCCTATGGTCCTGTGCCAATGTAGGAGCCTAACTTCCATGGGCACCGATTGGCAAACATGGATGGCCTAATTATAGAGAAAAACTTTTGACCAGGAATAACATTTACTCAGGAGTAATTAATGTTGTGCACACATCTTATTAATCTGCCTCCTCTCTGACTTCCTCTAGTATGTTTCCACTAGACAGCCCCTGTGCTTAAAAACTCTTCTGACTTGTTTCAATTGGAGTTGAGTTCAGTCTCCCTTTTCTACCACAGTAGAATAGTCTTTCCTGCCTGTTTAACTTTGAGCAGTGCAAATTTTATATTGACAAAAACATACAGTTATACAGCTTTTCAGACTTTTTTCCTTCACCTATCGATATGCATTTAAGTTTCCTCCATGTCTTTTTGTGACGTGATGATTTCCTTTTATTATAATATTCCTTTGTATGCATGTATCATGATTTGTTCACTCACCTATTGAGGGACATATTGGTTGTCTCCAGTTTTTGGCATGTAAGAAAAAAACTGCTATAAACATTCATATGCAGGCTGGGTTTAGCTATTTACCTTCCCCGGGTTGATTCGGCTCTGGTAAAACCCACATCAATTAAATTAAACTCTGGCAAAATAGTTTTTCTTGAAGGAAGATCTTTGTTAGGAGAACAAGCACTCCAGGCTTTTTTCAAAATGGTTACTTCTCCACCCTGCCTCCTGAAAGTATGAGGGGATTTTTCTCTGCTTTTTACCCTGAGAATTTGATGGGGCTTCTAGTAGTAAAACTCACAAAAGTGGAGACATCCCTCCCAAGGGAGCGCCCCCAGGAGGTTTAATCTTTTAAGCTAGTCAATACTTAGTTTCTAGCATTTACTCAATTACCCTATTTAAGTGTTCCTTCCAGTTTCCAGAATTTCTGTGATTCTTTATATTTGCAATTTATATTTCAAATTTTTCAGAGTAGCGGCTTGTACTGTGGTTTCAATTCTCTGATGAATCTAAAGAGAGTTGATTTTCCATTTGTTCAGCCTTTTACTTGCTGGGAGGAAGGAAATGATTACTTTCAAGTTTGTTACATGTCTGACCAGAAATTGGAGATCCTAATGATATATTTTTTATTTTTTTAAATATTTTATTCATTAATTCATTCATTTATTTGAGAAAGAGAGAGAGCAGAAGCCAGGGGAGAGGCAGAGGGAGTGGAAGAAGCAGACTCCCCACTGAACAGAGAGCCTGAATCGGGGTTAGAATCATGACCTGAGCCAAAGGCAGACACTTACCCAACAGAGCCACCCAGGCACCTCCTAATGATATTTTTTAAATAAAAATACTATAAAAATTACTTAAACTTATCCTGTATCCCTTATGTATATTAACAAGTAAATGAAGTAAGTTCATAATATAAAATGCTATTCTGAATGACTAGTCAAATTTTTCCTAAGTATATGTGAATCAAATACAAGGAACATTTCTAAACTGAAAATATGCTTTCATAGAAATCAGGACCTCTCATTGTTATTTATCAGTCTACCAAGGAACTAGTTATGTGACCTTCAGCTCTCTGAGCATGGATTTTTTTTTTCCTATAAAATTAAGGGAAAGTATTTAGACTACATATTCTCTAAAGCTGTGGCAAATGATAAGGATCCATAATTCTGCAAGTAATATTCCCATATGCTGTCATTTCAGAGGACAGGCTATCTATGAATTTGTTCTATTTCACTACCAAATACTGTTTTAAGAAAGACTGCAAAGAGTTAAAATTATTTCCTTGATTTTCTTGATTTTCAGGTCCACTTTTATTTTCTTCATTCCCTTTTGAGGTAGTTCAGTCAGCACTTTTACTATTTACAGACCAAGCTAAATATAGATGGATAAAAAGGTTAACACAGAAAAGCAAAACATTTGGAAGAAAAATAGTTGAGACATTTAAATTCATAGCTAAGGAAACTACATGAAGCCCTTGAGTTATATGAATCAGAAAGAAAAAAAAAGAGCACCATGGATCACATAACTACAATGTTTTTAAACCCCAGATGTTTCCTCTGGGGGATAATATGAATAAAACATATTCATAATTTTAATGGCTTTTGATGTCATCTATAACGTGATTCATAAACATTTAAACCATACTTTTTTGTACAGTCTACTTGCCTGAGGGGATTAGTGACAGAAGATAGTATATACTGACGCCCTCTTATAGGAAAAGGTCTACTCTCAAAACATATTTTGTCTCAGTCAGTTTCTTTTTCTTTATTTATTTTAAGTTTGGGAAGGGGTCACTGTTATTTAGACCTTTTGGAAATTGCTAATAAGCTTAGTGATAATAGAACCTTAAATCAAATACTTTTTGTGTAGAAAGATGAGCAGCTTTGAGACTCCTCTTGCACATCAAATATTACAAACTGCATTTTGCATTTCAGTTTCATATACAAATCCTGAAATATAAAATTCAAATTCACACGTGCAATACAAATATTAGAAAAACATTTTTCAGATTATACAATCAACTAACTTTTTGCTGTATAATTTCTATACTTTAGGCAGTTAGTAAATAACAAACATGGTTTATTAGAAATTTTTATTTTCTCTGGCAAATATTATTGAAGGAGTTAGAAAAATTCAACACCTTAAAGGACTAACTGTTTTTCACCCTGAGTGAGACTGTTTTCTCTTGATCTAAATGTCACTTGTATTTAGAATTGTCAACTGCCATTCCTATATAAAAACAAAACTGATGATTTAGGGAAATGAGTAGTAAAGGTGCATTATAAATTGTGATTTAATGTTAAATGGTGCATAGGATAGGACATTTCAAGTCCATTAAAAATAGGACTTTATTAAGACTTCATTTTATAGTAAAGGAGATGGCTAACTTGGCCTACACACCCGTGACATCAAAATCTTGACTATACATCATTAGTTGATTCCATATATCTTTGCGTTCATATATCTTTAACAATGCTTGAAGGGATTTGTTAACTTGTTGCTCATTAATTTGTTAACTTGTTGCAATATAGATTTGGGGCCACATTGCAAAATCAAATAAAGCAAGCAAAGAAACATACCAATACATGTTATATTGTTAACCAGAATTTTGGAATAAATTATGTATAATGTGCTAAATAATAAATCTAAATAGCAAGATATAGTGAATAGAATAGTTATATACATAAAAACTTATTTTAAAAAAGAAAAACATAATTAAATAAAATCTTTAAAAAAAAGAAAAACATGGTACTCTACCATCTTCTTTACTTCCAGCATCTCTTTTAAGGCATATTAGTTAGCTTTTGCTCCAGTAGTTAAAAAAAATCTCAGTGGCTTAAAACAATAAACTTTTATTTCTTGAATTTATTATATGAGTTTGGCTGCAGCTCTACTGGACTTGACTAGAGAATTCTTGGCCACATTGATTGGACCTGACTCATTTCCACATCTTTTTATCTTATTACTATAGCAAAAAGCCAACACTCAAGGGTGGATTCAGGTAGCAATGCATTATCAAACCATGCAATGCCATCTAAAATTATAGCTTAGACATGTCATATATCACATCCATGTGCATGCCATTGGCCAAAGCCAGTTATGTGGCTAGCTCAGAATTAATGGGTTGGGGAAATACATTCTTCCTGAAGAAAGACATGGTGGTGGTGTGTGGGGAACTTATAAGTTTAAACAAAGTCTGAGCAAGAATTAGTGCAATCATAGTTTTGTGTAAGGCAGGTATTATTTGGATATAATATTGGTATTATGCATTGTTTTTCTCCTATGAATTATTCTATTTTATGTAAAAATGGGTTGTTGTCTACAGTATTGGCTATTGTGGTTCTTTTGTCTCCAAATAGCAGAGTTCTTAGTTCCTCAACTAGTTCTGTTTTCTTTGATTGTACGTATGAAACTCTCTCTATTCCTGTCTCTAATGTGTTCAGACATGCACATGTTCATGTGTCCATACACAGGTGCACACATATGTAAAACACTTACGATTTGGGAATATAAAGTAATTTGATCTTTTAAAAAATTCTCTATGAAAATATTCCTGCCTTTGTGCCAGATAATTTTTCTAATTCTCTATCAGTGTTTCTGATACTTTCTGTTCTCCCTGAGGTGTCCACAACAGTGACAAAAGTTGTATAATCTATCCTTCCCGGGGGGGGGGGGGGGGCAGATACAAAATTATGAGAATATGACAAGAAAAAATTTCTCCACTGTACAGGACTCCTTAATTTATTATATTACCTGTGGCATAATGTTAAATACTTCCTTTGATTTTATTTAATAACCATCTTGATTTGTATTCAAAAAAGTGACCAATTGTATCTAGGTACAGCATTGCAGAACCAGCGTGTTAGGTGGCTAAAGTAAGATTCAGGAAAGATTAGTGAGCTGAAAATAAGCATCCATTGGAGAGGTCCATGACACTTGGGTAGGATGAATTGTTGAAAGATAGAAAATTGTGCAGTCAGGTGGAATGGGGGCATAACCTATTGTAACATGCACATTCAGGTTAATGTGACCTCATTAAGTCACATTAACTGTGTATCTTAAGTATGTCACAGGCTGCTGTTTCATTATACCAGATATTCAAGGTAAATGCCAATATTCTGGTGTTAAAAACCTTATAAATATACTATTTTTGCCTAGGGATTGCTTTTTGAGAGAAGACATAAAGCTATTCCATGCCCATAACATTTTATATTTGGCCTTTTATGGATCTTTAGCTTATTTGCTTTTTTCACTTTGTAGAAATCTAGTATATCTAACTATCCATTCATGTAGTATAAATATGTATCCACATATATGTATATATGTATACCATTCTTGGTTTTCATTAACAATAAGATACTATGCCATGATCTTAATTTACATCATGTTGCATATTGATATAGTTAGAAACTTACTAGTGCTATGGTCTGAATGTTTGCTTCCCTCCAAAATCCATATGTTGAATCCTAACACTCAATGTGATGGTATTGGATGTCAGGGTCTTTGGGACATGCTTAAGTCTTGAGAATGGAACCTTCATGAATGGGTTTTGTGCTCTTATAAAAAAGATCCCACAGAGCTCCCTAGGGCCTTCCACCATGTGAGAACACAGCAAGACGGCACTGGCTATGAATCAGGAAGAGGGCCCTCACACAACAATGCTGGCACCTTGATCTTGGATTTTCACCTTCTAGAACTTTGTGAAACAAATTTGTGTTGTTTATAAGCTACCAGTCTCTGGTATTTTCTTATAGCAACCCTAATGGACATGATATTTAGTGATGTTGAGCATCTGATTATTTTCCCTCTATATATCTTCTTTGGTGAATTGTCCATTCAATTCCTGTGCCATTTAAGAAAATAAAATATTGTTTTCTTCTCATTTAGTTTTGGGTGCTCTTTATGGATGCATTCCTTTATTTTCTCTAAGTCTGTAGTTTGGTTCTTACTTTCTTTAACAGTGTTATAAAAAGAGCAGAAATTCTTCATTTTGATGAAGTTTATCAGTTTTTTCTTTAATGGGTTGTGCTTTAGGTGTGCTTGCTTATTTTTATCTCAGAAATCTTTGTCAAATTTAAGATCATTAAGATTTTCTTACCTATCTTCAAGAAATTTATAGTTTCAGCTATTATATTTAGGTATATAATAAATACCAAGCTAATTCTTATATACTGTGGAATGCAAGGGAAAAAAGTTACCATTATTATCTTTCATATTGCTATCCAGTTGTTCCAGCACCAGTGCTTTATCTTGGAATATTTTTCCAAATAAACTGAACATATATGTGTGGTGGGTCTACATCAGGATTTACCATTCTCTTCCATTCTTGATAATAGTAATTTCTGACTTTTTTTTCCCCCTAATTCTGGCTAGGGTTTTATTTGTTACATTAATCTCCTCAAGTAGCCAAATTTTTATTTTATAAATTTTTTGTATTGTTCTGTTTCTCTGTTTTCTATTTCATTGCTTTCTGTTCTTATTTTTTATTATTTCATATTTACTACTTACTTTTGGATTATTATTCTTTTTTGATTTTCTTAATGTGCAATCCAAGGGTATTGTTTTAAGAACTTTCTTATATTTAACATAATTGTTTAGTGCTGTAAGCATACCAATAGCCACTGCTTTAGCTGCTTTCCTGAATTATAATATATTGTATTTTATTTTAATTCAATTTAATAATTGCTCAAAATAATTTATTTTTCTCCTTTTTAAATTTGATCCATGAATTAATTAGACTTATTCTATTTATTTTCCATACAATAAGGATTTTCCAGACTTTTGTTTCTTATCTCTAATATAGTTCTATAGTGATCAGAGAACATATTGTGTGACTTTAATATTTGTTAAAAAAATTATCAAAGCTTGTATGGCCCATATCATGGTATTTGGTAAATGTTCTGTGTGTACCTGAAAAAAAAATGTGCATTCTGCTGTTTTGGGTGGAATCTCCTATAAATGTTAAACTAATCAGGTCAAGTTGATGGATAGTCATCTTCTACATTCTTTATAATTTATCTTTAATTATTATATTGACTATGGAGAGGAGATATTGAATCTGGCTATAACTGTGGAATTATCTGTTTTACTTTGCATCAGTTTTTACTTCACACACTATGTCTTCTTAAGGAATAAATAACTATCTTTATGAAATTACTTTTTAATTCCTTGTAATAGTCTTTGCTATGGAATCTATTATGTCTGATGTACATATAATTCCTCTAGCTTTCTTTTGATTGATATTAGTAAGTTATATCTTTTCCCAGCCTTTCTTTGAAAATATATTTTTCTTTATATTTAAAGAGGATTCCTTTATGTAATATATAGTGAAATTTTTTCCCAGTGTGATCATCCCTGCCTTTTAATTGGGGTATTTACATCATTTATGTTTAATTTGACTATTAATATTATTTGTTTTTCAGCCTTTTGGGGAGAATTGCCTGTTATATTACTATTATATTCTTGGTTAGCTTATTAGATAACACTTAGTTTAGTTTTAATTTTTAGGTAAAACTTGATTTTATATATGTTGAATATATGTATATGTATATGAAACTTGATTATAGTTTTTTCTTCATATTTCTATATATAGGTTTCATTGACCTTGTATCAGTCAATTTATAGTTTTCATCAAGTTTGAAATGTTTTTAGGCATTATTTCTTTACATATCTTTCTCTCTCCTCTCCTTTGGGGACTCCAATTACATATAGATTAGACTGCTTGAAATTTTCCCACAGATTATGGATGCTTTGTTCTTTTTTTTTTTTTTTTTTTAAGATTTTATTTATTTGACAGAGAAAGCACAAGTAGGCAGAACAGCAGGGAGAGGGAGAGGAAGAAGCAGGCTCTTCACCGAGCAGGGAGCCTGACGTGGGGCTCGATCCCAGGACCCTGGGATCATGACCTGAGCCGAAGGCAGCCACTTAACCGACTGAGTCACCCAGGCGCCCCTGGATGCTTTGTTCTTTATTTGTTAGGCTTATTTTATTTTATTTTTTGGTGTGTTTCTTTTGGGAAATTTCTTACTGTGGTATTTTCAAATTCACTAACATTTTATTCTTCATTTATAATCTGATGTTAATCCCATCCATGTTTATCATTTCTCATTGTCCAGTGTATCCTTTCTCTCTGTCTTGCATTGCATTATGTTAATTTTTGTGTACTTGCTGGCTTGTAATGCGTCTGTTGAAAATAGAGAACGTTCACATATACATCCCACAAATAAGAAAATAAGAATATCATCAGTGTTACTACTGAATGCTTGAGTTCTAAATATTTGAAGATAATTACTTCACAAGAGAAGAAACTACTCAAAAACAGATTCTCGGTGTTTGATGAGGGAGACTTTTTTTGTCTTCTTATGAGAAAATGATGAGAAGAGGAAGAAAAATCATCTCTACTTATGCTCAGAATTGTAAAGATTTCAGGCATGGACTCATGTCCACCTCAGAAATTTTGCATTCTATCTGATTATTATTAATATTATAAATTGAAATATTTCAGAATAAGTTTTTTTCTTGGACATTTGTACCTTTCACTCACTGCCTTATAAAACATTAACTCTTAATTATCTTAAGACCTGAGAAGATTAAAGACTTCACATTTATCATGGCCATATAAATAATTTAAATAATAAATTTTAAAAAATAAAATTGATAGCATTTGGGGTTTTTACTCCACAACACTTGAGTAAGGAAAAAAAAGTCACTTGGGAAATGAAACTCACCACATGCTTTGAGAAGCCTTCTAATTCAGAATATTTACAAATATAGAACAAACAGATTTTCTAGAAAACCTTTCTTTTCCAAAGTAATAATAAACATGCAGGGAATCTTACACACAGGTCAGACTTGCAAAATTACATTTTTAAAAGAGCTTACAAATGTGACTTTTGATTTACACTGGTACCTCTGGTAATTCAGAGCTTATGCTTTTACAATCCACATTTGGCAGAGATGACAAAGCCTAGTGCACATGTAAAATGGCAAGTTGAGTCAGAGACAAATAAAATAGGAACCTCTAAAAGATGAGGACGTCAAACTTTGAAGTTATAGTTGGTGAGATACTTGTTTGTCTTGATCTTAGAGATGAGTGGAGCCCATTTAAAAAAAGAGAGAGAGAGATCTCTGAGCATTCCTAGCTCTAAAGTTAACCTTCAGTGAGAAAAAAAATACCAGAATTCAAACTACCCACATATGTATAATTCTAAGAATGTCAAGTCTGATGTTTTATTTCAATAAGTGTGTGTTGTTAGTGCCCATAGTGTCATTCATGTTAGAAGATTTTGAAATGCTTCTAGAGGAATGAACTTTATATATAAACAACAAATTATTTCTACTAATCAAGATAAACAATTTTGAGTTCACAATACAAGAAAAAAAAAGAGGGACAAACAATCCAGCCAAACACAAAAATACAACCCATAAATGTAAAAGTGAGGAATCCAATAGAAACTGGAAATGCTAAAATAATCTGATTCAGAGTATAGCTATTCATGTTTAATGTAATTAAAGACATATAGAATGGTGTCAAAATACTTTAAAAGGTCAAAAGTTTTTCAGAAATGATATGTGGAGTTTTTAGAACGACCAAATTGAAAAAAAAAAGACAATTTACATTAGAAATTTAATTAACAGTTTAATTAGGATCAAACAGAAATCAAGAGAAAAGAGGTGAAGTGGAAGATTATCCTAAAAGGAAGTAGTCAGGATGAAGGATATAAATGTAAAAGAAAAGAAATTGTGAAGGGGAATTTATCAGAGACACGGCTGGAAAAGAAGCTGACCTAAGCAGTTTTGGAGAATAGTGGGGTTTTTTGTTGTTGTTGTTGTTGTTTTACTTTTCTATTTTATTTGTTTTTTTTTCATGTAGTGTCCCATGATTCATTGTTTGCGTGTTTTGACTGGCAATGGTAATGTGAAAGCCAAAAAGAATTGTTAGTATGTTTTACGTAAAGACATGGGTTAGCCATTCTGAAACTACTTGAGATGTATATAGGGTTGAACAAATAAGTAAATGAATTGCAGATGAGAGCCAAGTTTTTCACTCTCAGAGAAAGAAATTACAAATAGCAATGGGAGGGAGAAGGCTCAAATTAAGCTTATGGTAAATTACAGTTGGAGATACACATGTACACATAGCAATATATACATAGCCACATAAATATAACTGTTGGCCTAACTATCCATATCTATCTATCTATCTATCTATCTATCTATCTATCTATCTATCTGTCTATCTATATATCCATCCTGATTCTATCAGTCTACCTTGACTACCTCTGAGGTCACACCAGTACCTCTAATTTCAATCTAACATCGAAGGAATTTATTGTTTGTTTGGGTTATTGTTTGTTTTTCCTAGTTTTCCTCTTTTTTAATATGTTTATGAAGCCTTTCTCCAACAGTGAGACAATTGATTCTCATTATCTCCAACATATTTCTTTATTTGTTAAATAGCCTTATATGTCCTAACCATGCTAGTCATCTCCTTGATTTCTGGCTCCACCTTTGATTTCTTGTTGCCTCTTCTATGTGGCCTCTTCTATGGCCCTACCACTTCTTTGGCTTCTGGCCAGGCTACCATCTTCAAGGGAAGAGAGCAAAAAGACATTAAGGAAAGAAATGGATGGGGAAGCCAGAAAGCATATCCAGTGTTGATATACCTATAATTTTTTTAAAAGCACTTTATTCATCTAAATTTTACAATCTATTCTGGCCCTGCATTAATACTTCTGACAGAAACTTAAGCTTCATTATAATTGGAAGATTTAGCTCATTCTCCATAAAAAATGGAATGTCCCAAGGAATCTTACATAGTCTGAAAAATGCAGACAATATTCTCATCTTTAGTCTATACTAGGTTTGATGAAATGGCATCTGCATAAGCATACTTGGTCTTTTGAAGGCAGAGGGCTTTGCTTTTCTTCTTTCAAGTTGAAAACATGGGAGTCATGGCCAGGACTGAGACCCTATATTTCAAGTGTTTTCAAGTGTTTCAGGTCTGTGGATGAACTATGCAGTCAATTCATTTAAGGTTCTATTGAAGGGACCTACAAATTCCTATTTTCTTCCTCATTACTGGAAACTTTCCAAAACTTCTCTCATCATATATCTTTTGCTTGTATTTTTGAGGACTTTCCCAATATCAACTAATTACTTTTCCTCTATGAAGCAACAAATTCCAAAATACAGCTTTTGATGGGAATTTGTTTTTGTTTTGTTTTGTTTTTTTCTAGAAGCCTAGAAACCTCTAATTTAAGCTCTTAATAACAGTAACAACATCAGCCATTCATGGAAGTGAAGTTGTGGAAAGGATTGGGAACTTGCTTGAGATCAGAAGTCATTAAGTGTTCCAAAACACATTTATCTTTTACAGAATAATGTAAATTAGTATCTAAATACATTTCTAGAATTTTTTACATTTCTTTTTTAACATTTTTTTTTTTTTAGGGAAGTGAATATTAGTGACAGTCCTGATATTATACGTTGTTCTTTCAGTTTGGGGCAGAAGAATCACTAAGTGGAAAAGACTGTTCACTATATAAGGCAGACAAGCTTGCCATAATAATGAGGTATAAGGACCAGGTATTTATTTAAAAATACCTGAAATTAATCTTAAAATATGCCAGAGGTGTAATAGCAGACAGGAGCAGCGAATAGAGTTTAAAAAATAGGAAGTTGTCATTAGTAAAATTTTAGTAATTCTACCTGAGATTCACTCATTTTACATTTTAGTTTAACTCTAGACTTCCTTTCCATTTGGAAAAGTGTTTTTCCTTTGGTAATAATTTTAAAAATACTATAAAATTTACAAAAATCGCTGCTTTAGAAGCCTTCTAAAATGGGAAATTTTATTGGCATGCTATACAGAGTGATGAAGACCCCCCTTAATAATAAAATACAATAATTTATATAAGTTCTCAATATTAGTAAAATAATCAACTTTTGTGTGTTTTTTCATAATTAGTTTGCATATGCTTAATTATTTTATTTTTAAATTATTAACATGTTTTGAAGTGGATAACATGCCGGATTTGATATCTTATGGACTAAATTATTTTAGCACATTTAAGAATATAACTTCGGTTTTATATGACCATTGAGACAGATTTTGAGGAAAAATGATGAACCAGATGCAGTTATAATTAGCTATTTACCACTGAAAGTATAGTTTTAAACTCTTCTATGTATAAGCAAGCAATAAGATGGTATGTGCATGAAATTAAAATAGATTTTTAAATATAGTGTTATTTTATGACTGAAATTTTATTGCAGATGCATCAAACTGATTGTATATATAGTGAAATCACATATAAAGTTTGCTGTCTTATTTTCAATTAATCCTCAGGATTTCTGATAGCACCCATAGATATTCTGCTTAATTAAATATTATGTATGGAATGGTGACTTCATTTTAATTTTACTTTGATTAATACTTCAAGTTTTTTAAAGAGGTTCCTGCTCTTCAAGTTATAATAAAAGACCAAATTACTTGTAATAAATCAACATATTTAAGGCCTTTTGTAAGCCACTGCAACTTATATATACCAAATATATTTTTTTTAGCAACTCTGTTTTCAGATCACTGAAACAGTAAGATATTTCAAACTCACTTTGTTCTTTTCCCAACACTGACTTGAATCAATCATTTCTCTAAGAGCTCTGGGTTTTGTTTTATTTTTTAAAGAGGATGGTATTTGATAACTAAGTTCTAGGCTCTAGGTGTGATATTGCAATTTGCAGGCCCTCTGATACTGGACAGGAGCTATACACATGTTATATGAATTCATACTGTTACTTCCAGTTCTAGTCCAAAATTAATCAGGTTTCATTTAGTTTTTCCTTTCCACAGTTTTACCTCCCTTGTCTGACAGTGAGAAACTTGGTTCCAATTATCCTTAATGTATTTACTTATTCAACTAATAGGTAGGACTGTCATGACAAAATACCACAGGCTGGGTGGCTTAAACAACAGAAATTTATTTTCCCACAGTTCTGAAGGCTAAAAGTTTGAAATCAAAGTGTTTGGCAGGGCTGGTTTCTCCTAAGGGCCATGAGGGAAGGATCTGCTTCAGGCTTCTCTCCTTGGCTTACAGATGGCTGTCTTCTCCCTGAGTGTTCACATTGTCTCCTCTCTTTGTATGTTTGTGTCCAAATTTCCTCTTCTTAGGACATTAGTCATATTAGATTAGGGTCTACCCTAATGACTTCATTTTAACTGAATCACCTCTCTAAAGACCCTATTGCTACATTTTGAGGTACTAGGGGGTTTTGACTTTAACTTATTAATTGGGGGGCATACAGTTCAGCTCATAACACCCCCTAAGTGTAACCAATTTCTCATTGTCATCACTACCGCTTTTCTGTCTGCCCACCCTCCTCACCTCTCTTGAACTGACAGCCTATGCTGGACTGCCATCCCACCTTATGGACACCTTCACTTTGAGTATGCTCTGACACCCTGTAGAGATCAGCCTTTTACATGTAGACTTTCCAAATTATCTGAGCTCTAACATTCTGTACTAGGCTGCATCTTGTTTTCGATCCCTTCTTTATCCCACTTCAGGCATAGCCTGCAATATATTAACTTTTAAATCCTTTCAGATTTGACACCTATGCAAGATAATTCTTTAAGTATTGCCAAAGAAATCCCAAGGTTGACTAACAATACCCTTTGACTATTGAACTGCAAATATCCCGGACTTCTCACCATACTCAGGAAGTGAGTATCCAAAGAAGTGTAGTCTCCAAAAACACAATTCTCTCAATCCCAAGGCAGATGTGTTAATGGGGAAAAAAAAATGAATATAATAGCTCTTCCCAGATTTTCAAACCAGAAGCTGCCAAATGAAGTAGCTGATCAAGGAAAAATGATCTACTATCAGGTTAGGTTTTCCTTGCTATTTCTTTCCCTCAGGAAATCATATGAGCTTGTGTAGCATATGTTTATTACACACACCTACACTAAAAAATCTTGAATGGATAATTCCACTTTTTTAGTTGTTATCCTTCTCTTTTCCAAGTAAGATATGTTATTGTAATTGCCAGGTTGTCTGTTGCAGGTAAATAAATTTTCTTTTGCATGTGGGTCACTGTACTATATATTCTAGATCCTGGATTTGGAGCTAGAAGCAATAACTGGAAGTATAATTTGAGTAGAAGTGACCAATTCTGAGAATGCATGCACAGAGATGCCAAAGTGGGCCCCATTTGCAAGGGGCCTTTTCTTTTTTTATTATTTAAATTTTTTATTCTAGCATAACATACATACAGAAAAGCACACAAATCATAAATGTGACTCAGTGGATTTTCACAAAGTAAGCACATTCTTGTAACCATTATCCAGACCAAGTAACATACATTACCAGGACCACACAAGCCCTCTCATATCCACTTTAAGATACTACATCCCAGCCCAACTGTCTTTACTTATAATACTATAGATTAGCTTTACCTTTCTTTCAAATTTTAAATAAGTGGAATCTATATTATTCTTTTGTTTTTGGCTCCTTTCACTTAACTTTATGAGATTCTTTTATATTGTTGTATATAAGTAATTCTTTCCTTTTTATTATATAACAGTATTCCAATAGATGAACATATACAATTTTATTTATTCTATGCCAGATGTTTGAGTTCTTTCAAGTCTGGGGCTTATTGTGAATAGTGTTGCTATGAATATACTTGTGTTTGTCTTTTAACAGATGTATACCCAGATCTTCTGGGTATGTGCTTAAAAGTGGATTTGCTGGGACATAGGATATATTCATATATTCAGCTTTAGTAGTGTGGGAGAGGAAAAAAGTTTTCCTCTGTCCTTCAAGGTTTTTCCACCCAGACTAAAAACCAGATTTACACAAGACTGATTAATAGAGAATGTTGGCTAATTGTATTTAAATTTTAAAAAACCCAAGGGAAAAAAAAAAGACTGATTAATAGAAAATGAAACAAGATTTAATAATATATATACCTCCTGTATACATGGGAGAGACCCAAGAAAACTGAGTATCTCACCAAAATAGCTGAAGCCATCACCTTAAATACCATCTCCATCTAAAGACAAGAGAAGATGTAGGTAGAGGATCATTTATGGGAGGTTACCATAAAAAGCATAGTAAAAAAGGCTAAAGTTGTCATGCAGATTTAAGTTCATGCCTTCTCCACTGATAACAGTTTCTAGGCATCTAAGAGTCATCCCCCTCTTCCTGATACTGAGGGAGACACCCTTACAATTGGAGATTTCACTTATGCATGGAAATGTCTCTTAAGGAAGGGAAACTGGGATTTCAGAGATATTCTTCTTTCCACAGTTTCTTAAAAAATACCAGCTTAGAATAATCAATATGCCAAAGAGGTGTATCTTTTTTAAATCAAATTTATATATTCTTATTTTTTTAAGTTTTTATTTAAATTCCAGTTAACATACAGTGGTGTAATATTAGATTTCATTCTTTTTTAAGGCTGAGTAATATTCCATTGTGTATATATATATATATATATATATATATATATACCACCTCTTCTTTATCCATTCATCAGTCGATGGACATTTGGGCTCTTTCCATAACTTGGCAGTTGTTGATAAAGCCACTAGAAACATCGGGGTGAACGTATCCCTTCAAAGAAGTATTTTTGTATTCTTTGGGTAAATATCTAGTAGTGTGATTGCTGGGTCATAGGGTAGTTCTATTTTCAATTTTTTATGAAACCTCCATCCTGTTTTCCAGAGTGGCTGTACCAGTTTGCATTCCTACCAACCCACCAGTGCAAGATGGTTCCCCTTTCTCCACGTCCCAAAGACACATAGCTTATGGTGGAAAAATCTGCTCCCCTACAGTAGCTATTTCCAGTTTTCCTAGGCAGTTGTAACAACTTACCTTCTCACCAGCAGTCCATAACAGTAGAGCTTGCCCCATCCTCAATGCATGATATTGTCTGTCTTTTGCATTTTAGCCGTTATATTGCCTCTTCTTTATCCACTCATCCATTGACGAACACTTAGGTTGTTTGCATGTCTTGGTTATTGTGAATAATGGTGAATAAAAATTTAATATCTCTAGGGGCGCCTGGGTAGCTCAGTTAAGCATCCAACTTTTTTTTTTTTTTTAAAGATTTTATTTATTTATTTGAGAGAGAGAGAATGAGAGACAGAGAGCATGAGAGGGAGGAGGGTCAGAGGGAGAAGCAGACTCCCTGCCGAGCAGGGAGCCCGATGCGGGACTCAATCCAGGGACTCCAGGATCATGACCTGAGCCGAAGGCAGTTGCTTAACCAACTGAGCCACCCAGGCGCCCAAGCATCCAACTTTTGATTTCAGCTCAGGTCATGATCTCAGCGTAGTGAAATTGAGCCTCACATTGAGCCCCGCACTGGGTGTGGAGTCTGCTTAAGATTCTCTTCTTCTCCTTCTGCCCTTCCCCCCACTGCTTGTGCTCTCTCTCTCTCTCTCTCTCTCTCTTGTTCCGGAGGCCACACAGTTGTCCGAGCAGACGCAAAGCTGGGTCTCCTGGTTTCTTTCCACTGAGCAGCCAAGAGGACCGCTAGGCGCGCCTCTGAACCTACCTCAGAGCTGTGGGTGGGGGCAGCCTAGCACCTGGGCCTCTAGCGGCACTGGCAGCTGCTGCGTGAGCCAGAGCAGCCCGGGGCTGGACGGGCAGGGTCGGCTGAGGAGAGCGCCTGGGAAGCCCTCCAGCAGTGGTGCCCAGGCCCGTGCAGCGAGGGCTGGAAGACTCTTGGCTCCGGCCACCGGCACGTGCGGCCCCGCACCCGAGAGGCCACCGCGCTCCCCCTGCAAGGGGCCTTTTCATCTGACTCTGTAAATGATAGAGTACAGAAACCAAAAGAATTTGAATGGCCATTGAAAATATTCTACCATCAAGTAAGTAAACCATGAAACCTTCATGACCTATTGACTCCTGATTATATATTTGTTTCCTTATTGTACCTTGAGGTTTATATAATTAACTGATTCCAGATATCCTGGCAATATTGTAATCTTCAAGAAAATATAGCCGTAAGTGAACAAAACTCATGTAAATAATACAGCTTGGCAGCTGCTTTTAGTACCTCCCTCTTTTTTTAAAAATTTTATTTTATTATGTTAATCACCATACATTACATCATTAGTTTTTGATGTAGTGTTCCATGATTCATTGTTTGTGTATAACACACAGTGCTCCATTCAGTACATGCCCTCTTTAATACCCATCACCAGGCTAACCCATCCCCAACCCCCTCCCCTCTAGAACGCTCAGTTTGTTTCTCAGAGTCCATAGTCTCTCCTGGTTCGTCTCCCCCTCCGATTTCCCCCTTTCATTTTTCCCTTCCTACTATCTTCTTTTTTTTTTTTTTTTTTTTAACATATAATGTATTATTTGTTTCAGAGGTACAGGTCTGTGATTCATCAGTCTTACACAATTCACAGCGCTCACCAAAGCACATACCCTACCCAATGTCTATCACCCAGCCACCCCATCCCTCCCACCCCCCACCACTCCAGCAACCCTCAGTTTGTTTCCTGAGATTAAGAATCCCTCTTATCAGTGAGATCATATGATACATGTCTTTCTCTGATTGACTTATTTAGCTTAGCATAATACCCTCTAGTTCCATCCATGTTGTTGCAAATGGCAAGATTTCATTTTTTTTTCCTTTGATGGCTGCATAATATTCCATTGGATATATATACCACCTCTTCTTTATCCATTCATCTGTTGATGGACATCTTGGATCTTTCCATAGTTTGGCTATTGTGGACATTGCTGCTATAAACATTGGGGTGCACGTACCCCTTCGGATCACTACATTAGTACTTCCCTCTTTTAAAAAAATTTTTAAATATTTTTTGTGAAATATAACACACACAAAAATATGAAAAAGATTTAATAGTATAGTTTATCAGTTTTTCTTATCTTTTGACACATTATGGTATAACTTTGCATTTTTTTGTATATTATATGTAGAATCATACTGGTGTATATACTCTGGTGTCTGAATATTTTCAGCCTACCAAATGTTTGTGATACCTATGCATGTGATTGCATGCATTTGTAGTTCACTCATTTTTATTGTATAATTGCATCATAATTTTTTCTTTTATGTATGATGGACATTTGAGTTGTGCGCTATTTTAGGCTTTAACAGATGTGATTTTGTTCATATCTTATAGTATAAACATACCATGTTCTATTGGAAATAGACCCCAGAAGAAGTAACTGGATGAGAACATATGCATATTTTCAACTTGTCTTCAATGAGACCTATCAGAACTATTCTAAAATTTTCACACCTGACTTTCCAGGATGCACATTTTCCTATGTAGGCCAGTCTCCTCTCAGTTTCTTCAGTTAAGTCAAAGTTATGTGTTCCTCTTTCCCCATATATTTTTGCTTGTTAGTGTATTTCTTGAGCTGTTTTCATATTTCTTTCCTTTCTGTGAAAAGGTTTTTTAAAAAACTTGGGACCCAGGTTGTAAAGATGTATGTTTTTACCTGACAGTTATACCACATGTAGACTGTCCAGTTGAGTTGAGAAGAGTGAATTGATAGCTTGTATTTGTTTTTAAAATTAAATTAATCCTGGATTAGAGTTGCTTTTTTTTTTTTTAGAAGTTAGTCTTTGACCACTAGTTTGGTACAATCTCTATTTTGGGTGACCTGTTTCACCAGTAGGCCTGTTATTCTCCATGACTAACTGTGTAAGTGCTTATAATGGAATAAATTGCTTTTCTACATAAAAAAAAAAAAAAATAGAAAACCTTTGTTCTAACTACTCTTTTCTTATCTTACATGTCTTGAGACCATGAATACTATGCTTTAACATTTCTTTTTTTTTTTTTTAAGATTTTATTTATTTATTTGACAGAAAGAGACGGCAAGAGAGGGAACACAAGCAGGGGGAGTGGGAGAGGCGAAGCTGGCTTCACGAAGGCAGACACTTAATGACTGAGCCACCCAGGCGCCCCTGTTTTAATATTTCTGTACCATAATGTACCATTTCCAAAATAAGATTTTTGATCTTTTAGATACAGAATGATAGCAACTGTTGTGAAAAATCTACCAATAGATCTTGACAGATTTTGGATATTATTTTTAGCCTCAAGATTGCCATTCCTTCAGTCCTTCACACATTCATTCAAAAATATTAATTATACATTTACTAAATGCAAAACTCAGTGAAATCTTCAAAATATGCAAAGTTTGAAAAAGACAACTTCCAGCCTCCAGCAGCACATGGTCTGTCAAAGGAGATCAACAAAAGTTCAAGAAGTTTTCATACAATAATATTATACGAGCATATTGAGCAAATATAGATTATGAGGTCCATGAAGATGGTGTATCTGTGTTAAATATCTTAGTATCTTCCCTGATTATAAAACTTGTGCATATATATTGACCCATATGGAATATCATCATGCACAGTGCTTGACACAGAGTAAGAAAGTGATGATTTTTGTTGAAAGAATAAACTTTAGTTAACATTTATTTTATTATTACTATGTTCACATTAATATTTTAAGAGATTTTATACATATTAATTGACTTTATTCCTACAACATTCTTTTTTTAAAGAAGATTTTATTTATTTGAGAGAGACAGAGAGCCTGAGAGAGAGCAAGCAGGAGCGGGGGGGAAGGGCAGAGGGAGAGGGAGAAGCAGGCTCCCTGCTGAGCAGGGAACCCCATGCGAGATCATGACCTGAGCTGAAGGCAGACACTTAGACTGAGCCACCCACATCTAAGTGTAGAGAAGAGGCCACACTGTAGAGGGTAGGAAGGTAGGATGTGTTCTGGAGCTAAAGGGACCCACAGGACTGTCTGCAGAACAGAGGGATGCTACAAGTGCAGACAGGCAAGAGAAACAGATTCTCACACCAGCACCGTAGACATGGGGAACCTTCACGGGGAAGACAAATCCCCATAACATTTGGCTTTGAAGACCAAAAGGGCCTAAGTTTGTGAGTTCTTAACAATGAGTGAGGCTTAACACCTGGAACTTTACAAATCAACAGGCTTGGCTCTGGGAGAGCCAGGAGGGCAAGAGGAAACTGAGTCCTTGCCCTTAAAGAGACAGCACAACAAACAGCCCCACAAAGATACAGCATAGAAGCAGTGGTTTGAAAAACACCTGGGTTATATAGGAAGGACATTTATTTACTAATCTCAGAGCATGTGCTGAAGGGGCAGGGATCTTTATGAGACTTCTGCAAAAACAAAGGTGCTGTCAGGCATCATTTCCCTCTCCTGCCCCCTAGCCTAGACAAAAGGACACCTGCTAAAACCAGCACAGCACCAACACTTTCCATCTAACTTGCTAATAGCATGCTCCACCCCTAAATTCTTGTGTGGACATGCCAGTTCCATCCAGGACTGGGCTCCAAGTTTCCTCCCACAGCAGATCCACACAAACCTTCCCAATGCTGTACATCCTGTCCCCTCTACACTTTTCTGCCTCCAACTCAGGCAGCCTAAGTACCAGGTGGCTGTAGGTCCCCTCCCACACTGGACCAGTCCAGACCTTGCTGGCACAACATGCCCTGTCCCTAAGTTCTCCTATGGATTCTTGCCCTCCAGCCCTGTGCCAGGAGTTTTATAAAGGAACTCCAGGTTTCCTCCCACAACAGACCTGCACAGACCTTGCTAACACCATACACCCCACCCTTGCCTTCTCTTGTGTACCTGCCCCCTCCAACACACCCTTGGCAGGAGACCATCCAAAGTGGTGCCATAAGCCTGGCAGTGTACAAGCAGCCCCAGCAGGGGCCAGCACCACTCCAGAGTGACTCCTGCCCCGGTGAGGGGAAAATAACCACACACACCAGTTCCACTGTAGCAGAAGTGGGCTGGGGCAGACATCTGGTCTGACAGCAAGCCCCACCCATCAACTAAAGCTTCTCAGGGGACAACACAGGAAAAGTTCTCTGCAGTTCCCTGCTACTTCATCTCTGGAAAATTCCTGGTCTGGCTCATCTCAAGCCCACAGTGGCCCCAGACTGCCCCACTAACAACACAGGGACCAAACCTTGCCCACAATAGGCAAAGAGAGCCATTGCATATGGATGGAATGAATGCAAAAGTGGCGCAGCCACAATAGTAGGGCATACACAACACATGTAGGAGACATCCCTGAAGTGGCAGGTATGGGTGAACAGCAGACACTGCACTACAGAGCACTACAGGACCTCTTCTTCATAAAGCCACTACTTTCAAGAGCAGGAAATGTAGCTGACTTTTCTAATACATAGAAACAAACACAAAAATTTAGACAAAAAGAGGAGACAGAGGAATATGTCCCAAATGAAAGAATATAACAAAGTCATAGCAAGAGAGCTAAACAAAACACGTAAGTAATATGCCTGACAGAGAATTTAAAGCAGTGGTCATGAAGAAACTCACTGGACTTTGAGAAAAGATGTCAGTGATACCCACAACAAAGAGATAGAAAACATAAAAATAAAGAACCATTCAGAGATGAAAAACTCAATAACTAAAATTAAAAATATGCTAGAAAGAATAAATAGTAGAATAGAGAAAACAGAAGGATAGATCAGCGATCTGGTGGAGAAAGTAATGGAAAGAAATCAAGCTGACCAGAAGATAGAAAAAAAATAAGAATTAAAAAAATGAAAATAGACTTAGGAAACTCAGTGACACCATCAAGCATAATAACATTTGCATTATAGGGATTCCAGAAGGAGAAGAGAGAGAAATGGGGGCACAGAGAGCCCCCAACAAAATCAATCCAAGGTGGTTCACACCAGTAATTAAAATGACAAAAAGTAGTGATAAAGAGAATTTTGAAAGCAGCAAAAGAAAAGAACTCATTTATACCCAAAGGAAACCAAATAAAACTATCAGCTGATTTTTCAGCAGAAATTTTTAGGCCAGAGAGAGTGGAATGATATACTCAAAGTGCTGACAGAAAAAAAACCTATAACTAAAAATACTCTATTCAGCCAGATTATCATTCAGAATAGAAGGAGAGGCAGAGTTTCTCAAACAAACAAGGGTTAAAGGAATTCATGACTACTAAATCAGCCCTACAAGGAATGTTAAAGGAGACTTTCTGAGTAGAAAGGAAAAACCATAAGTAGGTGTAAGAAAAGTAGGAAGCACAAAAGCAGTAAAATTAAATATATCTATAAAATAATTCAAGGGATTCACAAAATAAAAAGGATATAAAGTATGACACCATATACCTAAAATGTAGGTGGGGGAGAGGAGTAAAGAATGGGTTCAAATTTAAGTGACCATCAACTTAATGTAGATTGCTACCAAAAAAAAAAAAAATGTCTGGGTAGCAATACGTGTATCAGACAAATAGACTTTAAAACAAAGACTAACAAGAGACAAAGGCACTATATTATCATAAAGGGAACAATCCAACAAGAAGATACTACAATTGTAAATACTTATGTACCCAACATGGGAGCACACAAATACAAAAAGCAGCTAATAATAAACATGAAGTAATCAATAATAATAGAGTAGTAGTAGGTGACTAACCCCCCTTACATCAAAGGATAGATCATCCAAACAGAAAATCAATAAGGAACCAGTGGCTTTGAATAACACATTGGACCAGATGGATCTAACAGATATATTCAGAACATTCCATCCTAAAATAACATATTACACATTCTTTTTAAAGGCACATGGAACATTTTCCAGAATAGATCACATATTAATCTATAAAACAAGTCTCAACAAATTCACAAAGATTGAAATCATACTGTGCATCTTTTCTGACATAACACTATGAAACTAGAAATCCACCACAGGAAAAATCTGGAAAAACCACAAATACATGGAGGTTAAATAACTTGCCACTAAAAAACAAATTAGTTAACCAAGAAATCAAGGAAGAAATTTAAAAAAAACACATGGAGATATATGAAAGTTAAAACAAAATGGTCCAAAATCTTTGGAATGCAGCAAAAGCTTTTCTAAGAAGAAAGTTTATAGCAATATGGGTCTAACTCAAGAAGCAAGAAAAATCTCAAAGAAACAACGTAACCTTATACCTAAAAGAGCTAGAAAAGGAAGAACAAACATAACCCCAAACGAGGAGAAGGAAGGAAATTTAAAAAAGATTAAAATGGTAATTAACAAAATAGAAACTAAAAAAAAAAGCTAAACCAAAAACAATAGATCAATGGAACTAGGAGCTGGTTCTTTGAAAAGAGCAACAAAATTGATAAACCTTTAGCCACAGTAAGAGAGAGAGAGAGAGAACTACAGGTCAATATCTCTGAACATAGATCCTCAACAAAATCCAACCATATATTAAAAGGCATTCAGCACAATCGAGTAGGATTTATTCCTGAGATGCAAGCGTGATTCATGTATTGAATTTTCAAACCAGTCAACATGACACATCATATTGAGAAAAGATAAAAGCCATATGATCATTTCAATAGATGTAGAAAAAGCATTTGACAAAGTACACATCCATTTATTATAAAAGGATAGGTTTTGAGGGCATGTACCTCTACATAATAAAGGCTATATATGAAAAATCCACAGCTAATGTCATACTCAATAATGAAAAACCAAGAGCTTTTCCCCTAAGATCAGGAACAAGACAAGGATGTGCACTCTCACCACTTTTATTCAAAATAGTACTGGAAGTCCTAGCCACAGCAATCAGACAAGAAAAAGAAATAAAAGGCATCCAAATTTGTAAGGAAGAGGTAAAACTTCCACTATTTGCAGGTGACGTGATACTATATAGAGAAAACCTTAAAGACTCTTCCAGGGGTGTCTAGCTGGCTCAGTATGTAGAGCATGGGACTCTTGATCTCAGGGTTGTGAGTTCAAGCCCCAAGTTGGGTGAAGAGATTATGTAAAAAAAGAAAAAAAAAAGATTCCTCCAAAAAACTACCAGAACTAATCAATGAATTCAGTAAGGTGGCAGGATAGAAAAACCATATACAGAAATCCATTGCATTTCTATATATTAATAATGAAATAGTAGAAAGAGAAATTAAGAAAACAATACCATTTACATTTGCACCAAAAATAATAAAATACCTAAAATAAACCTAACCAAGGAGGTGAAAGAACTGTACTCTGAAGACTATAAAACACTGATGAAAGAAATTGTAGAAATTTTAATTCCAGTATTATAGTTAACATACAGTGTTATATTAATTTAAGGTGTATTATATAATGATTCAACAATTCAGTGCATTACTCAGTGCTCATCATGGTAAGTGTCCTCTTAATCGCCTTTACCTATTTCACCTATCTCCCCACCTACCTCCTCTCTGGTAACCATCTGGTTTGTTCTCTATAGTTAAGAGTCTTTTTTTTTTGGTTTATCTCTCTTTCTTTCCCCTCTCTTTGTTTTGTTTCTTAAGTTCTACATATGAGTGAAATCATATGGTATTTGTCTTTCTCCAACCGACCTACTTCACTTAGTATTACACTCTCCAGCTCCATCCATGTTATTGCAAATGGCAAGATTTCATTCTTTTTATGGCTGAATATTATTCCATTGTATGTATGTGTGTGTGTGTGTGTGTGTGTGTATATATATATATATATATATCACTTTTTTTATCTATTGATGGACACTTGGGCTGCTTCCATAGTTTGACTTTTGTAAATAATGCTGTGGTAAACATAGGGGTATGTGTATCCCTTTGAATTAGTGTTTTCATATTCTTTGGGTAAATACCCGGTAGTGGAATTACTGGATCATAGGATAATTCTATTTTTAATTTTTTGAGGAACCTCCATACTGTTTTCCACAGCAGCTACACCAGTTTACATTCCCACCAACAGTGCCAGAGGGTTTGTTTTTCTCCACATCCTTGCCAACACTTGTTTTTTCCTTGCATTTTTGATTTTAACCATTCTGACAGGTGTAAAATGGTATCTCACTGTGGCTTTTATTTGCATTTCCCTGATTAGTGATGTTGAGTATTTTTTGAAGCAGTATGTTTCTTGTAAAAATTAACAATGGCACCAATACCCAAAGTTACCAGGATTTTATTGAAAACAACAATGGCAACTTCAGTATCTAAAATGAAGTCTAGGGTGAACAGATTTTTCTTCATCACTTATATTTATTAATTCAATTAGTTAAAATGCTAAATATTTACTATGTGACATATCTTTGATGACTTTAGATTATAAAATAAAAGTGAAAGAAAAACAATCAAATGTTTTTCATAATAATGACTATACTTGAATTAAAAGAACTTTAAAAAACAAGGGAAGTTTTAAAATATTTGCCATATGAATGCAAATAGTATTATATCTGAGGCAAAGATTTAAGTAATTTTTCAAGATTCCATGGTTACCAACATTTACCAATATGAATTTATGTAATGGATTAGGTTTCTCTTTATTTTCTGATTGATAAGCTATTTTCAGAATTATTCAGAAATAATCAATGGTATGTTTAAGGATAGAAAGAATATTATAACTGGTCCTCAAATTTTGTAAGTTTGACATTCATATAACTTTAAATTCTGGAATCACAAAATCTTAAATCTAGGGTTCACCTGTTAAGTTCCCTTTACCCATTGTTGATCGATTAATGCTTTGCTATTTCTTGGGGAAATACTACCTGCTGGCTGTTAGCTTACTTCCCTTAACTTTTACATGTTTTTCTGTACAGCAATGTTATTAAATTGTTTTTAACTTAATTGTAGTTTTTTTTAATTTTATATTTCATGACTTATAAATCTAAAATTGAATAATACAATTCTTGCTTCTAGTGATAGGAAGTATAGATTTCACAAATCCATATAGAAACAAAATCTTTAGATGCACTGAATTCTAAATTTGGAGGTCAATCAGATGCTTAGGTGTGCTAAATAAGTCAACAGTGTGTTCAATTTTGAAGAAAAATAACAAATTAAAGAACAGTATGTTTAGAAAACATTTTGTTGAAGATCATGTTTGAAAAGTGAAGTAATATATTGAAGTTCTCTGTGAATTGAACCCCTGCTTTACCAATGTCATGTTTTGGTTCAACTTTCACACATTAGTGTTTATACACATTTGTGAAGTGAATTACATACAAAAATAGGAAAGTACACTTCAACATTTCTGAGAGATGCTTTTTAAAGGTCAAGAAAATTAAATGAAAAATATTTTGTATCTACTAGAAATAAAGAAAAAAGCTGAAAGAAATAACAGAGCCAAATATCTGTCCTTTTTCATATCTCTTTTTGCCTTCATAAAGTCAAAAAAAAAAAAAAAAAGGTGAGGATTTACAGGATATGTAACTGAGCCCTGGGTGACTAAGCTGATGTTGCATGTTGAAAAATGTAGTTTTAAACTATCTTAGCCTGAAGAAATCAATTGCTTCAGGAATTCTCTTTAATTTATAAAACACAAATGCTTAGTCTGTATCTCCTTTTCTAAACACCTCTGCTTTCTCCTGCCATTCTTTTCCTGCCAGCATCACAGATTTGACACCTTTCTAATGTGCTTTCATTATTAAAATAACTTTGCAAACTCCCCTCCTCTTACACTACTTCATAACTTTAGCCACACTCCCAGTCTCTTCATCTGACTTTTAAATGGACTACTTTATATTGCTTAATGCTTACACATTTCCAAAGCATTTGCAGCTATAAAGAAATTCAGGTGCACATTTTTCTATATAGTAAGAACATCGATAATGTAAATTATTGTAATGATAGTATATATCATAATAGATTTCTAGGAATGCAATTAGTGTAAGCGATATTTTATTAACTGCAGGTATCCTGATAAAAAGCATATTACCAGTTATTTTCCTCTATTGTATCCATACAATAATCAATCAATATTATTGTTTTAAATGTTTCAAGCAATATACAGTTATACAAAATAAAACTAAATATTATTTTATTTTCACACTTTCAACAGGGTGATATTCTGATCTTTTAAATGTACATATATTTTTTATTTTGTTTATTTTGTTTTACATAAATAAGATATATCTATAAATTTGTATATTTTATCTATATATCCATCAATATATCCAAATAACTGATTTTTCTTACAGTAAATATTTTATCTGGTATGATTTTTTCTCCTTTATTTCCTGATTATGCTTTCTTGCTTTTTCTCTAAGATTTACAATATGCATTATTAAATAATCATGATCTAGCTTCTAATAAAGCACGGAATCTTAACTATACTGGAATTAAAATTAAAAACTTAGTAAAAAATTAAATAATATAATATTTCACATATAGTATAAAACCATGCACCTACTTATGTTCATTTCTTACCCCCACTTGTACTATTATTGTTAATTTTACTTCTGCATATATAATAAATATTACAATAGAATGTTGTTTTTAGTCAATCTAATAACCACTTGCAAATATTAAAATCATGAAAAAATATTTACATTTACCCACATATTTAATATTTCCAGGTTTCTGCATTCCTTTTATCTGGTATCCTTTTTTACTGCCTGAAATATTTCCTTTAATGTTATTGCAGTCCTAGTTTGCTAACAGTGGTTTTTCACAACTGAAAAAAAGTTTTTATTTTGCCTTCATTCTTGAATTACAGTTTTTTTTTCCTCTAGGTATAAGATTTTAAGTTGTCAAATTTGCTGTCAGCCTATGGTTGTTTATCTCTATGTAATGCCTGCTTTTAAGATGTCATTTTTATCATTTATTTTAAAAATTCTTATTATAATGTAGTTTGGTGTACTTCTTTTCATCTTTGCTATGGATTCAATGAACTTTTTTTTTTTTTCTATTTCTTGTATTATTGAACAAAATAGACATTCAATATTATGTGGAACAGGGGTAGTAAAAGTGAATACACATGCCTGGCTATTGAACCTAAGACACTGAGTCCCTCATCATCACATAGGATATTAGCTGTAGGTCCATTGTGCATACCATTTAACACACAGAGAAAAAATTCCCTACTCCTAGTTTTTGCATAAATACATGTTAAACTGTTAACTGTTTTGTTTCTATCAAGATGATCATATGGTCTTTTAATTTTACCTGACAATATTATGGACTGCATAAATTGGTTTATGAATGTTAAGCCAGTCTTATATTCCTGGAATGAACCCCACTTATTTGAGACATTTTTTTTTACATATTGCTGGATTTAATTTGCTAATATTTTGTCAAGAATTTTATGTTGGTGTTCATGAGAGATATATTTCTGTAGTTTTCTTTTCCTATAATGGTCTTTATTTTGGTTGTAGAGTAATACTGACTTCATAAAAAGAATTGGGAACTTATTACCTCATTTTCTATTTTCTAGAAAGAGATTTTGTAGAATTGATATTATTGGTACTATGCCATCCTTATATATTTGGTCAAATTCACCAATAATATCATTTGGGCATATTTTTTTTCTGTATTGGGAAGAGTGTAGTTAATAATTTGATTTCTTTTTCAGAGATAGAACTACTCAGATTAGCTGTTTCTTTTTTTTTTTTTTTTTAAGATTTTATTTATTTATTTGAGAGAGAGAGAATGAGAGAGAGCACATGAGAGGGGGGAGGGTCAGAGGGAGAAGCAGACTCCCTGCCGAGCAGGGAGCCCGATGCGGGACTCGATCCAGGGACTCCAGGATCATGACCTGAGCCGAAGGCAGTCGCTTAACCAACTGAGCCACCCAGGCGCCCCTAGCTGTTTCTTTTTAAGTAAATTTATGTGGTATATGTTTATGAAATTTGTTCATTTCACCTACAATATCACATTTATGGGCATAGAGTTGTTTGTAGTATTGACTTCTTATTAATGTCTGTGAGATCATTAGCACTTACTCATTTTTTTAAAAATGTATTAAATTGCACGTATAAAAATTTCCATCTTAACCATGTTTAAACATACAGTTTAGTGGCATTAAATACATTCATTTTGTTGTGAAAGAATCACCACCATTCATCACTCTTCATTTTGCAAAAGTGAAACTCTATACCTATTAAACAAATCCCCATTTTCTTCTCCCTCCAACTCCTGTAACCGCCATTTTACTTTCTGTTCCTATGAATTCGACATTAAATATCTCAATAAGTGGAATTATATAGTATTTATCACTTTGTGAATTTCTATTATTTTAAATGTTCTTAAGTTGTGTTGTAAGGTCCATAATGTGGTGTGTCTTGGTAAATGTTCCAAGTGTGCTTGAGAAGAACCTGTATTCCATCGTTCTTCAATAGAGTATTTTACCAATGCCAACTAGACTGAGTTTATTGATAATAACTGTTCATATAATCTATATCCTTGTACATTTTTTTGCCTGCTTGAGCTATCAGTTATTGGGAGAGTTATGTTGAATTTTTTTAACAATAATAAGTTTGTCTATTTCTCCTTTCAGTTTTATCAGTTTTTGCCTTACATGTTGATGCTTCATTGTTAGATGCATGTATATTTAAGATTGTTATGTCTTCTTGGAGAATTGAGTTCTTTATCATTGTTCATTGTACTTCTTTATCTCTGATATTCTTTCTTGTTTTCAAGTCATGTTGTCTAAAATTAATATAGCTTTTCCAGTTTTCTTTTGAATGGGGATAGCATGGTATATATTTCACCCTCGCTTTATTTCTTACCTATTTGAGTCTTTATATTTAATGTTGTTTCTTCTAAATAGCATGTAAGTGGGTCTTTCCTTTTTAAATCCATTATGATAATATCTGTCTTTTAACTCATATTTACACCGTTCACATTTAAGGAATTATAAATATAGTTGGGGTAAAATCTGTCATTTTTGTGTAAAATCTGTGATCTCTGTAACTGTTTTTTATTCATTGCATGTGTTATTTTTTCCACCTACTTTTATGTGTACTCTGATTTTAATTAAGCATTTTATTTGATTCCACTTTATTTCCTCCTTGACATTTATACTTGTTTTTTTCAAAATTAGTGTTTGTTTTAGGATTTACTCTCTAAATTTGGCAATAAAGCCACATTCAGAAAATACCATACTGTTTCATTTGTAGTTCGGGTACTTTATAAGAGCTACCACTGTCATATCTGTTGTGTGTTTTATAAGATTTAAAGATTAATTTCATGTTGAAGTACAATACAGTGACACTTGAATAGATGAAAGACTGAATTATTTGTTGCATACAGCTCCCAACCATACAAGGCTGCCTCTCAGGATCACACAGGGGTTTTTGTACGTAAGGACCATGTAACTATCAAGCTTGACCTGTAGGGGGCAGTACGTAGATCAATCGATAGATCGCTCGATAGGTAGATAACAGACAGATAGATAGAAAGTTGGGTAGGGGGGCGCCTGGGTGGCTCAGTCGTTAAGCGTCTGCCTTCGGCTCAGGTCATGATCCCGGAGTCCTGGGATCGAGCCCCGCATCGGGCTCCCTGCTCCGCGGGAAGCCTGCTTCTCCCTCTCCCACTCCCCCTGCTTGTGTTCCCTCTCTCGCTATCTCTCTCTGTCAAATAAATAAATAAAATCTTTAAAAAAAAAAAAGAAAGTTGGGTAGGGTATGGACACTGGGGAGGGTATGTGCTCTGGTAAGCGCTGTGAATTGTGCAAGACTGTTGAATCTCAGATCTGTACCTCTGAAACAAATAATGCAATATATGTTAAGAAAGAAAAAAAGAAGAAGAAGAATGTAGCAGGAGGGGAAGAATAAAGGGGGGGAAATCAGAGGGGGAGAAGAACCATGAGAGACGATGGACTCTGAAAAACAAACTGAGGGTTCTAGAGGGGAGGGGGGTGGGAGGATGGGTTAGCCTGGTGATGGGTATTGAGGAGGGCACGTTCTGCATGGAGCACTGGGTGTTATGCACAAACAATGAATCATGGAACACTATATCTAAAACTAATGATGTAATGTATGGGGATTAACATAACAATAAAAAATTTAAAAAAAGAAAATAATAAATAAATAAATAATAAATGAAACATGACTCAAAAAAAAAAAAAGAAAGAAAGAAAGTTGGGTAGGGGTAGCTACATTTCATCAGGCTTTCTGATGACTGACTAATTTGCTATTTCATGATCTCCAAGGTAGAAGGTCTGTCCTTACTTCTTTAGTACTCAGTCTCAAAATATGGGATCCTAATAAGTGAGACAGTGAATGTGCATAGTGGCCCAAAGAGTAGAAGCCTGATAAGGGAAGTGTTTAGAATGGAGGTTTAGTCAACTGTCTGTGAAGGAGAATTAAAAGTTTTTAACCATAATTTCAAAACTGGGCCATGGCAGTACTTTTGAAATATTATATTACAATTGATACCTTGATGTCTTGACATAATAGGTCACTTTTGAATTTGATTATTTGGGGTGTTTGATTGGCCTGAATAGTACAGTAGATACCCAGAGAGTGGGGCATGAGTTGCCCTAAACAGTGTGGAAACATTTTATGACAGTAAAAAGAAACCAAGCAGATGCATGAAGAGTCCTAGAAGGCTAGTTAGTAGCCAGACTCCTCTGTTTAGTGTTAATCGGGAGGAAAAAAATCGGTCATGATATGGGCCTTTAGTAATATTTTGGTTGAATTAGGGAATGTGCTAAAGATGTAGGTTATTTATTATTTTTTAGGATGATAATTTAAAGTGTATTTATTTAATAGTACATATTTGCTTATTTATTTTTATTCATTATGTTTTTATATTTTATTTAAATTATTAGGTCAGTTTACATTTAATGTAATTACTGCTAAATTCTTGCTTAAATATACCATACTATAATTTGATTTCTATTCAAACTACTTGTTGAAAGATTTTGAAATGCTTCTAGACGAATGAACTTTATATATAGGCAAGAAATTATTTCTACTAACCAAGATAAACAATTTTGAGTTCACAATACAAGAAAAAAAGGGGGACAATCCAGCCAATCACAAAAATACAATCCAGAAATATAACATTGAGGAGTCCAATACAAACTGGAGATGCTGAAATAATCTGACTTAAAGTATAGCTGTTTAATGTAATTAAAGACATATAGAATGGTGTCAAAATATTTTAAAAGGTCAAGGGTTTTTCAGAAATGATATGTGGAGTTTTTAAAACAACCAAATTGAAAAAAGAAAAGATAATTGGCATTAGAAATTTAATTAATGGTTTAATTAAGATCAAACAGAAATCAAGAGAGAAGTGGTACATGTAAATTTTTTGTCTTCCTTTTTCCCTAATTTTGAGTTCGATATATTTTCCTTATTTTTTTAATTTACGCTAAATATTACAATAAACATTATTGACTAAAGTTGAATATAAATTAGTACCTATATGACTTCATGGATAGTGAGAGAACTTTAAAACACAGTAAATCCATTTATTTCCCATCCAGGTATTTATTCCTTAGGTATAACTCCTGTCATGTGTTTTAACTCTGTATATATTTAAAACCCCTCAAAAATAATTTTCTTGTTATATATAGGCATTTCCATTGCTTAGTACATTTCCTTGCTTCAAAATGTGATATGTTTCACTTTATCTGAAAATCTCCTTTTCCAGTTCTTTAGTTTGTGTCTGCCTGCAAAAAATTTACTCAGTTAGTTTTAGTCTAAAAATTCTGCATTTTTGCTTTTATTTCAGAAAGTAACTTCCCTGGGTATAAAGTATAGATGACTTTTTTATTTCATTATTTATGAAGGTATCATTCCATTGCTTGATGCCTTTCATAATTGTTACTGTTCCTTTCTTAAGGCAATTTTTTTCCTCTGCTGCTTTTAATATTTACTGGGGGTTGTAACAGTTTTCCATAATGTGATATCTTTCTCCATTATTGTAAAATTATTAGCCATTATATCTTTAAGTAGCACTTTCACCATATTTTATATGAATATTCCTCCCCAGGTTCCAATCATGTGTTAGACCTTTCAACACATCCTAATGTTTCTTTTGAGTTTTAAATTGTGTTGTTTTATATTTTTCCTCATTCCCTCCTCCTACCCTCAAGACATTGTATATCATTCTGTATCTCAGTTTATTAATCCTCTCTTTGGGAGTATTTAATTTTATGCTAAAGTCATCTATTAGATCCTTAGGTTCATCTTTTATAATTTTGATCCAAGAATTTCTTTCTCTATTTCTTCTCCTCCTCCTCCTCCTCCTTCTTTCTATTATTATTTATAGATCTCTGCTGAGAATAATTTCTGGAACTCACAGATCACAGTTATTTTATTTTATTTCTTTTTATTTTAAAGCCTTTCTAATATCACAAATATCTGTATACCCAGTAGATCTTATTCTATTTTTTCTTTTTAATTTTTGCATTTTATGCATTTGATTTTGTCTCCTGATATATTGAATACTGGATGCTGTGTATAAAAAATTGTAAAGATATTTAAAACTTACTGTAAAACTGTAAAGGTATTTAAAAACTTACTATGGTAATATTTTTTTCTCTAATCCAATCTGAAATTGTATTCTTTTGACACTGGGTTTTCATTTTTGGAGGATTTTCCTAATTCTGGATTCCCTTTACTTATGTTTTATTTCAATGATTATGATAGAAAGATTGAATGTTTATAATTCCCCTGTGTCTTGGTCAACACATACCTCTAATTTTTATATCCCCACCCCTGTGAGATTGCAAAAAGGTTATCATGGCTGCCCAACTTCTTGACCAATAATTTAATTAGGAATTTTAATCCAATCAGATGATCTGATATATGAGGGTGGGTTTCCATCTTTCTAAGACCCAGTCTATTTTGAGTTAGAATTCATTGCTGGAGAGTATTTTTTCAAGGACTCAGATTGAAACTATTGGATATTTAACAGGATCCTTTCATGTTTGTGAATCTTAACCCTACTTTTTGTCTCCCTAATTCTGTATGACAGTGTGATAACCTTTACTGAATTTTGTTCATTATAGAATTTAAAATTTTAGGCCCTACTCCAGAGAAGTTCAAAGAATTTCAACTCTGAGAATTTTAAAACTACACTTTTATAGGTATGACATAGATTCTTTGAACAACCCATTGAAAGTTGAACTCATTGCTTTTAAACTACCCATTCTTTATACTGCAAACTTCTCCCCATCTGCTTACATTTGAATTAATATGATGCTATTCTTTGCCTCCTGCATACCTAGACTCAGGATTTCAAAAACAGTATATTTTGTCTCCCTTTCCACACACACATACATATTTTCTATCTTTCCTTTTTTCCTTGCTTTTTTATAACCTTGCAATATCTCTCAAAGTCATCTGTTCCTATTTATTCTCTGACTACATATATTTAAGGCCACATTTCACTTGCTATGATATTTAAATAAGATCCTTAACCTGGTTTCCTGGGGACATATTTTTCCCTTTCCAGCTCATTTTATAATAATTTTATTCTTTCAGGAATACTCCTCTAATGAGGCCATTCCAATGATAAAAGTTGTCAAAATTTGTGTTTTTTTTGTGAATAATAACGTCCACATTTCTTAGACAATCATTCAGTGCATACATAATTTCAGTTTTGCATTGTATTTCTCGCAATTCTTCAGGATATTTAAAAATGTTTAAAAATGTAAAAATAATAAATATTTTCAATTGATGTGTGAAACTCAGATAATTTAGTATTTTATTGGACTGTCTTTGTAAAAATGTCTTCATATCCAACCATGATTGCTCTTCCAGAACCTTAAAACACCAACTGTCATTTTTTCTTTCAAAACAGTATATTGCATCTATAGCATTTTTCTTCATATATTTTCTGGAATGCCTTTCTCTCTTATTATATAGTTGTTTATTCATGTATTTTATGTCCTTAGCTAATACATATATTCTTCAGAGAGCAACCTTCATATTTGATTAATGCTTGTTTGCTCACATCAGTCAACATAGTGCCTTAAATATTGCTGGCACAAAAAAACAATTGTTGAATGAATTTATTGAATTACAACAAACTTGGCAGCTTAAAATTATACCACTTATTATTTAATAATTCTATAGGTCAGAAATCCTAGCAAGCTCCACTGAGTCTTTGTTTAGGTTTTACAAGGCTGAAGTCAAGGTGTTGGCTAGGTGGGAATCATATATGGAATCTCTGGGGAAGAGTATGTTTCCAGGGTTATTCAGATGGCTACCAGAATTCACTTCTATGATGTTGTAGGACAGAGGTTTCTGTTTTCTTGTTTGCTGTTATCCATGGGCTACTCTCAGTTTCTAGAAGATATACAAATTCTTTGTCATATGTGTTGCCAGTCCTCATGCCCCCATCTTCAAGCCAGCCACAGTATGTTAAATTCTCCTCATGCTTTGATTCTCTCACTTCCCTTTTCCACTCACCAGGGAAAATTCTATTCTTCTAATGGATTCACCTTAGTGGCTCAGGTCCACTGAGATAATCTTTTTATTTTAATTTCAGTTAATTTGAGACCTCAGTTACATCTGCAGAATCCCTTTACCATGGTACCTAGATTAATATTTGAATGAATAATGAGGGAATAGACATCTTGGCAGGTATATCCTTAGAATTATGCCTACCTCAATAAATAAAAAGGATCTTCACTATTATGAATCACAGTCAAAATTTTCATTCTGTAGAGGACTATAGAGGATCTTCTGCACCGAATTTTAGGAAAATTTTAAGCAGCATGGTTGCAGTTCTTTATTTAGAATTTTCATAATGTTCATTCAATATTCAAAGTCTTTGTTTTATTAGAGTTTTATTTTATACTATGAATTCCAGTATTTTTTTATACAGCAAGAATTTTCAAAGCCTTATATTTGACTTATGAACTATTAATAATTAATTGAAAAGGATAAATTTTTATCTTCCTGGAAAATGCATTTGTGGGAAATAACAGAATTCTTATTTCCAATTGTAGGATGTGTTTGGTTTTTCCTTTCTTTCTTTCTTTCTTTCTTTCTTTCTTTCTTTCTTTCTTTCTT